>NC_064614.1:481642679-481946608 GCF_023898315.1 Schistocerca nitens | reverse complement strand
CCTTCAACGAAATCTGATCCAAATAAACAACGATACTAAAATCTTAGAGAAAAAAATCCAGCGCTGTTCAACATCTTTACAGTAGATGTCAAAAGCGAGATCGAGAAAGACTCGAATGCGGAAATCTTTCTGTGCGCAGACGATAAAGTGATCTGATCAGCAGTAAGAGAGGGCGTACAGAAGGCACTAAAAGGACTAGAAACTTAGGCAAAGGAAAATGACAAAGTAAACCACGACAACGCAGATGATTCTAGCATGGCTTAAATAATAATAATAATAATAATAATAATAATAATAATAACGAAGACTGGATTAGCAATGAAGAACAAATCCTGCTTCGCTATAAGGTTGGTTAACGATGATTCATAGAACTTTCTGAGCTAATCTGTCGCATATCTGTGTTCAGTAATCCCGTAACATCTTTTAAAGCTGTTCATATCAGACGTGTTATACGTGACTGATAGTCTTCCGATACTGCTACATGTACAGGTGGGGTGGGGGGTTAGAATCTCTCTTTTGTCTTAGTCAATATTTCAGTGTACTATCGTAACACCCTTTTACCAAGGGAATATTTCATAGTTTCATCGATATGCACACATTATGGAATTGTAGGGGGAGAATTTCAGGAAAATAACTTGTGGCATAATAACTGTTAAAAAGTACCAAGACATTGCAGTTCAGGAAAGAAAACTTCCTGCGCTATATCTACCATATAATAGTAATTTCTGGACTAAATGCTAATGTGACTGGCTAACTCTATGGACAGACGAACAGTCACTGCAGCATAACTGGTAGACAAACTTGTCACGTAACAAGGGCGAAAACTCATCTTATTGTTGAATCCGTAGCAAGTTTTTGGTTTTCTTGCGTGATGTGTATCCTGTAAGTCTTTTTACGAATACTAAGCTCACGGTTAGCACAGAATCGTTTTACATATACTTCACTGTGCATGGTGGAGAGTACATTTTACCAATATTATGGATTTTTTTGCTATTTAAGTACTGAACGGAGGAAAACTGCCACTGACCGCGCCCAAATCTCTTATCCCTATTCGAGATGAACAATGGTGGCAGTATAATAGTCGCGCGATCTTCTTCGCGTACAGATCCTCTAAATTTACCAAAAAAGGTTTCACGAAAACTACGACGCCCTGCTACGAAAGATTTCCGTTTCAGTTCCCCAACCATTTCTCTTACACTTTAGTGTGGGCTCTACCGATCAGTCGCCAACCTAACAGAGGGTTCTTTATTTTGTTCGATGGTTGTTGTTGTTGTGGTCTTCAGTCCTGAGACTGGTTTGATGCAGCTCTCCATGCTACTCTATCCTGTGCAAGCTTCTTCATCTCCCAGTACCTACTGCAACCTACATCCTTCTGAATCTGCTTAGTGTATTCATCTCTTGGTCTCCCTCTACGATTTTTACCCTCCACGCTGCCCTCCAATGCTAAATTTGTGATCCCTTTATGCCTCAGAACATGTCCTACCAACCGATCCCTTCTTCTAGTCAAGTTGTGCCACAAACTTCTCTTCTCCCCAATCCTATTCAATACCTCCTCATTAGTTACGTGATCTACCCACCTTATCGTCAGCATTCTTCTGTAGCACCACATTTCGAAAGCTTCTATTCTCTTCTTGTCCAAACTGGTTATCGTCCATGTTTCACTTCCATACATGGCTACACTCCATACAAATACTTTCAGAAACGACTTCCTGACACTTAAATCTATACTCGATGTTAACAAATTTCTCTTCTTCAGAAACGCTTTCCTTGCCATTGCCAGTCTACATTTTATATCCTCTCTACTTCGACCATCATCAGTTATTTTACTCCCTAAATAGCAAAACTCCTTTACTACTTTAAGTGTCTCATTTCCTAATCTAATCCCCTCAGCATCACCCGATTTAATTTGACTACATTCCATTATCCTCGTTCGATGGTTACTGCACCTATTTGATATGGGCTTTAAATAAGGATTAACTTGTGGGGGCAGAGAGAGAGAGAGAGAGAGAGAGAGAGAGAGAGAGAGAGAGAGAGAGAGAGAGAGAGGGGGGGGGGGGGGGCAACGAAACAACAAGAGAGGTGCTTTGTAGCAAGGAGAAGGTTACTGTTGAAATTCCTAAGCGAACGATCTAAGAAGAATCAAGTAACATATTAACTCCTCCCACACACTTCTCCTGAAACGGGCATGACCACAAAATCAGATGAATCAGAGTTCATAAGGAAATTTATAGGCAGTCATTGTTCCCATGCACCATTCGCGAATGGAAACAGAATAATGAGGAGAAGGGGGTAGTGGTATCAGAAGCACTCTCCTTCACAACGTTAGGTGGGTTGCTGAGTATGTATGTCAATGCAGAGGTACGTTCTGCAACAGTACTCTTATAACTGACCGCACTCCCTCCTTTATGTTATTTTATTTCAGATGATTTTTTTCCCAAAAGTCTTTATCCCATTTCACATCTTTTCTGAGTATTACTCCTAAATACTTGAACGATGTGACACGCTCAAGATGTTCACCACTAATCCTACAATCAAATAACATCACATTCCTTCTCTTTGCTGCGAACGTTCATTGCACCAAGAGGAAATTTTGTCGGAGTCTTTCCGCAATTCCCTGCGATCGTTCAACAACGATACTTTCATGTACACAACAGCATCTTCAGCGATCAAACTTTTCGTGTGGCTAATACTGTTTGATAAATCGTTTATATAATTATATTGATAAGAACATTAGAGATCGTATTACATTTCCTTGCGGCACATCCGATGCTACTTTCGCCGTCCAGTATTACTGGGTTCTAAAAGTCAAATATTTCTCCAGCCAATCATGTATTTGCGAAGATACCCCGTATGATTTATGATTTTTTCCTCGCTAAATGTATGCGAATTCCGAAGTGTTTCACTGCGTTGTTTCATGTCATTCCTTTAGCACTCTTTCTGCATCCAATAGTAAACGACACATTCAGCTCTCAGAATAGTGTCGCGTTCTTCTAAAAACACGATGAGACTCCTCCAGGCGTAGAACTTATTTTCTGTCGTTACAAAATTTAGGGACTTCGTAGACTAAGGTGATCAAGAGTTTACCCACTAGGAAAGCGTAAATAAAAACCGTATGTTGTGGAGATGAGATCGTTCTAAATGTTTATCGACCTTTGGACTTCAAGATTTCTGAGTGGAAAAGCCCTTGGCCAATTCCCCCTTCGCGAGTTTACCGCGGCGCGCTGAGTACTACGCTCTGGATAGGTGTTTGCGTCCCGTTGCGCTGCGTGCGCACGACGCAGCGCGCCCTTTCACAGCCAACGTCCGGGGAGAGATCGAGATGGCAGAGCACCACGGAGCCGCAGCGTGCCGATCGATGTAGACTTTAAGGACGAGGGGCCCGAGGCACTACGAAACGCTGCTCTGCTGTTGCCAGGTGACTGCATCCGCCACCTTCCGGCACCTCTCCACGAGTACCAACCACTACAGAATACGATTATATTTACTCAAGCATACGTTATCGAAAGAAGTTAATTCGAAACGCTTGCTAGAAAAGACTGGCGCTGACCAACCACAGGATGTGTAAATAATCCACCATGCAGGGCCTCAAAAAGAAATCTATGTAACCTCTCTAACTGTCGTTCTGCCACAAAGCGTTGAGATGTCCAAGGTGAGCGAAATTTTTGACGTCTCGCTACAAACTTCATAAAATAATTTGAAGCAATCCGCTCGGTACGCCTGTGTGTCTTCGTTACCGGTCTCTTTCATTAACTGCAGCGTACTTTAGCGCATTGCCCCATAAATTTGACCGTAGTTCACGAGATGCTGAGTGCTTCTCCACTACTCTTTACTGCCTTCCAATGCATGCTACAATACTTCATTTAACGGTTTCTTGGAACTAAAGGCTCCGCGCTTTGCCACCTGATGCCTACAGCGTCACTGTTTTGGACAAGTCACAAAAAACCTATAATTTTTTACAGGAAATTAAGTTTCGAACTAACCGCTTACACGCAGGATGTGATAGTTCTTATCTGGTGAGAGTCTTTCAGTGTTAACAATTACGCCATGTTTACATTGCCGAACACAGCGCACTGCGGAGATGAACGATACAGAAAGCCGCGTCCACACCGGCCGCGCAGCGCAGAGCAGAGCAGAGCAGAGCAGAATAGCACAGAGCGGCGCGCAATGGAGCAGGGCTCGTAGGTGCCCAGTAGGCTACGATTCCAGTGTGCGAACGTACGCGTCAGTGAAAATGACAGGCGAAACACTGAAAACTGTTACCTTCAAAGTTTTCTACCACCAGCTGAAGGCGGAAAAACGCAGGAAACACCGTCAGTGGTGATACCAGAGCTGAAAAGTCTGAAGATATAAGGAGGAGATACACGTAAGTTTCCGTTCGAAGGCCATACAATCCAGAACCGGTCTGCAAATAAGGCAAAAACGCCGTGAACATTGAGGCAATCATACCACCAACTCACCACGGTGAAGATAACACATTTGGTACAACACCGTGTCCTGCTGCATGAACAAATCCGTAACTGCTTGCTGCACATCCTCGTCCGATAGGGATTGTCGACCCCCCCAAAGTCTTTTTTAATGCACCGAAGGCGAGATAATTGCTTTTGGATAGATCAGGACTATAGGACGGATACTCTAGTGTCTCCCCACTTGTCCCTAATGTCCCAGATTGACCGACGTCTAGAGTCGAATGGCGACCAGCACGGAACTCGGCACGCCATTGCACAACGGTGGTTTTCGACAGACATGCTGCCCCACAAACATTTTTCGTTCTCCGACGAATGTCTTACAGTGTTTGTCCTCCGGAAGCCAAGAATGGAATAGCAGCACGTTGGTCCTGTTTGGAAGCATTTGGTAATAACGTCGCGATAGTTCATGTTTTCGTATTTACTATTAATTCAAAATTAACAACCAAACACAATTCAAAAGTAATAGCAGTGTGCATAACTACAATACTAGGAGAAAGGATGATCTTCACTATTCAAGATTAAATCTAACTTTGGCACAGAAAGGGGTGAATTATACTGGCACTAAAGTCTTTGGTCACTTACCAAATAGTATCAAAAGTCTGATAGATAACCAACAAGTATTTAAGAAGAAATTAAAAGAATTTCTGAATGACAACTCCTCCTACTCCATAGAGGAATTTTTAGATATAAATTAAGAAAAAAAAAGAAAAAACAAAAAATATCAAAAAAATAAAATAAAAACAAAAAATAAAAAAGTTGTTATATTAACTTAAGTATGTTGTTAAATTAACTTAATTATGTCATGTATTGGAAAATTTGACTCGTTCCACATCATTACGAAATATCGTATTCATGATCCATGGAACTAGTATTAATCTAATCTAATCTAATCTACACGTATGTCAGAAAGACACGAATGCCACAATAATCCCTTGTTCACATGTAGGTGCTTATGTACCAGCACTGAGGTCGCACTACTTTACATACGCTGCAACAAAATCCTCAAACGGGAACTTTTTGATCTCCCCCCCCCCCCCCAATAATGTATGGAAGACGAAGCGAGGACGACATGCAAAACAGACTATCACAGTCATAGAAGCCATTCCTGACCGAAAGCAGCTTTCTAATATCAAACACCGGACTTGATTTGATAAAGAGATTTCTGAGGATGTACGTTTCGAGCACAGCATTGCATGAAAATGAATCATAGACTTTAGGAAACTCAGGAATGAAGAGAATCGAGGCATCTGAGATGTAGTGCTATAGAAGGATACTGAAAATTAGGCAGACTGATAAATTGGAGTGGGGGTCGTCATCTGCATAATCGGCAATGAAAGAAATGTGTGGAAAACACTGACAAGAAGAAGGATGATACGACATGTCTTAAGACATCAGGGAATAACTTCCATGGTACGAAAGGGAGGAGCATAGGATAAAACTGCAGGGGAAGGAAGAAACTGGAATACAGCCAATAAACACACTGACCGAAAAAAAATTGCTACATAAAGGAGGGAATTGTGCTAAACGAAAGTTGGTAGGTGTGTTTCTACATCTGAAGGATGATATCTATTCAAATTTCGTGCCAGTCACTTAGAGTGAGGATGAAAATCTGGTTTACTTTAAATACACGCCATAAAGGTGAGCGTTAGTTACCTTTGACATTGGATGTGGTGAGCTGTTGGTCAAGAATTCATTTAAGACGACAAAGACACCATTATCAACACATAACTGAATTTGAACAAGGTCATGTAGTAGGGCTACAAAAAGCTGTATGTTCCTTCTGTGATCTTGCAGACAGACTTGGCTGGAATGTAGCCACTGTTCATTATTGGCAGCGGTGGTCACGAGAATATGCGGCCGCAAGAAGACCGAATGCAGATGGTGACGCGGCACTACCGAGAGGGAAGACCATCATGTTTGGCGTATGGCTCTGGTGCAACTTACTGAACTTGCAGCAGCAATTTCAGCAGCAGTTGGTCCCACAGTGACACAAAGAACTGCTACAAATCAGTTACTTCTAGGGCAGCTCCGTGCCAGATGCCAAGTAGCAAACATTCCACTGACCTCAAACCACGGCCACTTGCGACTTCAGTGGTGTCAAGTGTGAGCTCACTGGAGGGCAGGGTGGAGATCTGTTTATGTGGTCCCTCTGCTGCAAATTCGCTGGACCTGTATATAATTGCCGCCCCCCCCCCTCACACACACACACATATACACACCAGAATGTTCTGGTTCAATGTATGTGCTGTGATGGTATTGCGATTTTAAAGGTTGCTTGTGTGACAGGATACAGCCACGAGTGCAGTTGGAAAAATGCTAATATGAATTATCCACAGAAGGCTGGTTGAAGTCCACGTAGAGGGATGACCAATTGTGACTACACGCAAGGTGGCATGTGATGAGAGCAAAACATATTTACAGTGGCAGCACTCACTGCAGTCATCCATCTGGATGCAAGCAAGCTGAATTTAGAATGAGCGAATAAAGCTGGTGGCAGCTGCACTCTCGGTTTTTATAGCCTGTAAGTAGTTTTATTTCCATGGGCTTCTGACCATAAAATATGTCCATTATCAAACATAGGGAGGACTACACACTGTAGCTGAGTGAATTGCGCACATCTTTTGATGCCTTAGGTTTCACATTATGCGTCAGTTCCAACTGTCAAAAGACCGTTGTTGCTACGTCCCTGTGCCCCACAAGGATAATAAGAAGTCGTCTGAAATGTTATGTAATTTTTAACATTTGCCAACATTTACTGACTTTTGATCCCAACTGAAATCCAACTGCACACATCAATTAATCAGTACTTTAGGAATCTGTGAATTCTGGTCTCCTTTATCTCGAAATCTGTATTCAGAGATTATTTCACAACTGAAATATAAGGATCCTTGAAATAAAAGTAACTGCTCTAAAACGAATTCACCCATGGCCTGGATTCTAGGAAAGGATCCAGAACCTATACTTAGATGAAAGATATATTTATTATTAATAATGAATTCTCTCAGTTAGAAGCATTGCACGGGTCTTAACAAAACGAGTCTGGGGAGGGTCGCTGTGTTACAAAAGAAGTGTTATTTAATCAAATTAGATTTTGTTCATGGAATCAGATTAGGAAATAAGATACTAATAACAGTAGACGAGTTTTACTATTTAGGCAGTAAAGTAACTGATGACTGCTGAAGTAGAGAGGATATAAAATGCAGGCTGGCTCTGAGCACTATGGGACTTAACATCTATGGTCATCAGTCCCCTAGAACTTAGAACTACTTACACCTAACTACCCTAAGGACATCACACAACACGCAGTCATCACGAGGCAGAGAAAATCCCTGACCCCGCCGGGAATCGAACCCGGGAACCCGGGCGTGGGAAGCGAGAACGCTACCGCATGACCACGAGCTGCGGACTATAAAATGCAGACAGTAACAGTAAGATAAGATTTATGAGGAAGACAAATTTGATAACTCTGGATACAAAAGAAACTTCTCGGGGAGTCTTTTGCTGAAGATGAATTCTGAATATTAGACAGGTATATTATATTACTAATGAAGACAAACTGCACCAAATCAGTGAGAAAAGAGATTCCTCAAACTGGGGGCCTATGAAGTACGGGGTCCCACAGGGTTCGGTCTTAGGTCCTTTACTGTTCTTGATATACATTAATGACTTACCATTCCACATTGATAAAGATGCAAAGTTAGTTCTTTTTGCTGATGATACAAGTATAGTAATAACATCCAAAAACCAAGAACTAAGTGATGTAATTTTAAATGATGTTTTTCACAAAATTATTCAGTGGTTCTCAGCAAACGGATTCTCTTTAAATTTTGATAAAACACAGTATATACAGTTCCGTACAGTAAATGGCACAACTCCAGTAATAAATATAGACTTTGAACAGAAGTCTGTAGCTAAGGTAGAATTTTCAAAATTTTTAGGTGTGTCCATTGATGAGAGGTTAAACTGGGAGCAACACATTGATGGTCTGCTGAAACGTCTGAGCACAGCTACGTATGCTATTAGGGTTATTGCAAATTTTGGTGATAAGAATCTCAGTAAATTAGCTTACTATGCCTACTTTCATTCACTGCTTTTGTATGGCATCATATTCTGGGGTAATTCATCGTTGAGTAGAAAAGTATTCATTGCTCAAAAACGTGTAATCAGAATAATTGCTGGAGCCCACCCACAGTCATCCTGCAGACATCTATTTAAGGATCTAGGGATCCTCACAGTAACCTCACAGTATATATATTCACTTATTAAATTTGTTGTTAATAATCAAACCTAGTTCAAAAGTAATAGCAGTGTGCATAGCTATAACACCAGGAGAAAGGATGATCTTCACTATGCAGGGTTAAATCCGACTTTGGCACAGAAAGGGGTAAATTATGGTGCCACAAAAGTCTTTGGTCACCTACCAAACAGCATCAAAAACCTGACAGATATCCAACCAACACTTAAAAAAAAAAGCTTTAACATTAGTGTCATGCAATATTTTGTGTAATGTAATATCTAGTACAGACATCTTTTATTAACCTGACACCTTCCACATCACTACGAAGTGTCGTATCCATGATCTATGGAACAAGTATTAATCTAATCTAATCTAATCTTCATGGCACAACTTGACTAAAAAGAGAGATATATTGCATCTCCTTTTCCATTTTATTGTGGTCTTCAGTCCAAAGACTGGTTTGATGCTGCCCTCCATACTACTCAATCCTGTGAGACCCTTTTAATCCCTGAATAACTAATGCAACCACCATCCTACTGAATCCGCTCATTGTATTTACATCTTCGTCTCTCTCTATGATTCCCCCCCCCCCCCCACACACACACACACACACACTCTTCCCTCCAATACTATATTGGTGATCCCTTGATGTCTCAGAATATGTCCTACCAACTGACCAACTTATCCCTTCTTTCGGTCAGGTTGTGCCACAAATTTCTTGTTTCCCTAATTGTATTCAGTACCTCCTCATTAGTTATGCGATTGACCCATCTAACAGCCAACATTCTTATGTAGTACCACATTTCAAAACCTTCTCTTCTCTGCTTGTCTAAACCATTTGTTGTTCACATTTCACTTCCATACAAGGCAATACTCCATACAAATGCCTTCAGAAAAGATTTCCTGACTGTTAAATCCTCATTTGATGTTAACAAATTATTCTTCTTCAGAAATGCTTTTCCTGCCATTGCCAGTCAACATTTTATATCCTCTCTACTTGGGCCATCGTCAGTTATTTTGCTGCCCAAACAGCAAAACTCATCTACTACTTCAAGAGCCTCGATTCCTAATCTAATTCCCTCACATCCCCTGATTTAATTCAACTATATTCCATTATCCTTGTTTTGCTTTTGTTAATGTTTACCTTAAACCTATTCCTTCCAAGACACTGTCAATTCTGTTCAACTGCTCTTCCAAGTCCTTTTCTGTCCATGACATAATTACAATGTCGTTGGCAAACCTTGCAAACATGAATTATTAAACTGACAGTTTGGTAATTTTCACACATGTCAGCAACTGTGTTCTTTGGAATTGGAATTACTACATTCTTCTTGAAGTATGAGGGTATTTTGTCTGTCTCATACATCTTGCACACCAGATGGAAGAGTTCTGTCATGGCTGGCAATCCCAAGGCTATCTGTAGTTCTGACAGAATGTTTTCTACCCCCAGAGCCTTGCTTTGACTTAGATTTTTCAGACCTCTGTCAAATTCTTCTCGCAGTATCATATCTCCCATCTCATCTTCATCTACATCCTCTTCCCTTTCTTTAACGTTGCCTTTAACTTCATCTTCCTTGTATAGACCCTCTATACAGGGTGAAAAGTATTTAAACTGACAAACTCTGGGAGGTTGCAGGGGACATCAAAACAAATACACTCCTGGAAATTGAAATAAGAACACCGTGAATTCATTGTCCCAGGAAGGGGAAACTTTATTGACACATTCCTGGGGTCAGATACATCACATGATCACACTGACAGAACCACAGGCACATAGACACAGGCAACAGAGCATGCACAATGTCGGCACTAGTACAGTGTATATCCACCTTTCGCAGCAATGCAGGCTGCTATTCTCCCATGGAGACGATCGTAGAGATGCTGGATGTAGTCCTGTGGAACGGCTTGCCATGCCATTTCCACCTGGCGCCTCAGTTGGACCAGCGTTCGTGCTGGACGTGCAGATCGCGTGAGACGACGCTTCATCCAGTCCCAAACATGCTCAATGGGGCACAGATCCGGAGATCTTGCTGGCCAGGGTAGTTGACTTACACCTTCTAGAGCACGTTGGGTGGCACGGGATACATGCGGACGTGCATTGTCCTGTTGGAACAGCAAGTTCCCTTGCCGGTCTAGGAATGGTAGAACGATGGGTTCGATGACGGTTTGGATGTACCGTGCACTATTCAGTGTCCCCTCGACGATCACCAGTGGTGTACGGCCAGTGTAGGAGATCGCTCCCCACACCATGATGCCGGGTGTTGGCCCTGTGTGCCTCGGTCGTATGCAGTCCTGATTGTGGCGCTCACCTGCACGGCGCCAAACACGCATACGACCATCATTGGCACCAAGGCAGAAGCGACTCTCATCGCTGAAGACGACACGTCTCCATTCGTCCCTCCATTCACGCCTGTCGCGACACCACTGGAGGCGGGCTGCACGATGTTGGGGCGTGAGCGGAAGACGGCCTAACGGTGTGCGGGACCGTAGCCCAGCTTCATGGAGACGGTTGCGAATGGTCCTTGCCGATACCCCAGGAGCAACAGTGTCCCTAATTTGCTGGGAAGTGGCGGTGCGGTCCCCTACGGCACTGCGTAGGATCCTACGGTCTTGGCGTGCATCCGTGCGTCGCTGCGGTCCGGTGCCAGGTCGACAGGCACGTGCACCTTCCGCCAACCACTGGCGACAACATCGATGTACTGTGGAGACCTCACGCCCCACGTGTTGAGCAATTCGGCGGCACGTCCACCCGGCCTCCCGCATGCCCACTATACGCCCTCGCTCAAAGTCCGTCAACTGCACATACGGTTCACGTCCATGCTGTCGCGGCATGCTACCAGTGTTAAAGACTGCGATGGAGCTCCGTATGCCACGGCAAACTGGCTGACACTGACGGCGGCGGTGCACAAATGCTGCGCAGCTAGCGCCATTCAACGGCCAACACTGCGGTTCCTGGTGTGTCCGCTGTGCCGTGCGTGTGATCATTGCTTGTACAGCCCTCTCGCAGTTTCCGGAGCAAGTATGGTGGGTCTGACACACCGGTGTCAATGTGTTCTTTTTTCCATTTCCAGGAGTGTATTTTTCCCTAATGTCATTTTTCCTATGAGGATTATTTAAACCGGTGGGGGCATTATTACGCTCTTCACTTGTTAGAGGCCGTATTGCAATCTTCAGTTGTAAGAGGGCGTATTACGCTCTTCAGTTGTGGGCAACTGCTGTCCACCAATTTAGTAGTGCATTGTCTCTGTTTGCTAATTGAGAGATACACGTGGAGTGAGTACACTGATATGGTTGGAGCGTACAACGGACAACGGACGAGCTGCACAGTGGGTTTATCAACAACAATATCCTAATTGCTGTATGCCGCATCATACGACCTTTGGTGCTATATACCAACGTCTGCGTGAGACCGGGTCATTTAGCAGATTACCTGTACAGGGATGCCGTCACACTGTAAGAATGCTGCAATTTGAGTAAGCTGTCTTGCAGCATGTGGAGCGGGATCCTTCAATCAGCACTCGTGCAATTGCACGTTAACATGGGGAAGAATCAGACGAATGTAAGAACAATCCTTCGAGAGCAATTGTTACTTTCATTTCACTTACAGCGTGTCGACAACCTGGAACCAGTTGATCATCCACCCAGAGCACAGTTTTCACAGTGTTACCTGGAAAAGTGTGAATTGCATCCTACATTTTCATCCTCTGTGTTGTTTACCGGTGAAGCAGATCTTCATTAATGTGTGGGTCGGTGTTGTTGGGGACTGTTTAATTGGGCCGTATCTTTCACCTAGGCCATTAAATGGCAAGCACTATTACAATTTTATCGCCACAGCATTGCCAGAATTGCAGGAAGACGTCCCGCTCCCTACAAGACAACGCATGTGGTTCCAACGTGATGGGGAGCCGGCACATTTCAGTCATCGTGTGCATCGATTCCTGGACAGACGGTTCCCAGAAACGTGGCAGAGATGGTCCTGTATCATGGCCTCTCGATCCCCAGATATGTCCCCTCTGGACTTTTTTGTGTGGGGAGAGATGCGCAACCTTGTTTACGCAACTCTTGTTGCATCAGAAGAGGATCTGGTTGCCCAGATAGTAGTAGTAGCAGCGGCAGCAGCAGGAACAATTCACGATACTCCTGGGGTTTTTGCCCATGTCAGACAGAACATGATCCGACGGTGTAACCTTTGTTTACATGTCAATGGAGGCATTTTTGAAAATCTACTGTAATTGAAATTGGGTTGTGTTAATGTGTTGTCTCTTGATCATAAGAAAATGGAAAAGTGTTCGTTGGTTTAATTAATTTGCCGCCATAGAAATCTTCCTCTACCGGTTTAAATACTCATCATAGGAAAAAATGACATTAGGGAAAAATATTTGTTTTGATGTCCCCTACAACCTCCCAGAGTTTGTCTGTTTAAATACTTTTGACCCTGTATACTCCTCCCACATTTAAGTTTTTCCTTCTTTGTTTAGGACTGGTTTTACATCTGAGCTCTTGATACTCATATTGCTGCTTCTCTCTTTCTCAAAGCCCTCTTTAATCTTCTACTGGAGAGAAATTTGGGGGGTGGAGGGCTGTGTATCAGGATTATTCAGATAGATATATGCTAGAACACACACACACACACACACACACACACACACACACACACACACACACACACACACATTTCATACCAATACCAGTGGTGTCACACAACCAAATATGAACAACATCGAAAGTTATTGATAGTGAATATTAGTTACCAAGGGGGTGAGGTAGCACAAATCTGTCCCTATGTTTTAAGCAGAATTTAAACAGAAACCTCAATCTCTTTTTACAAGGTCACTTGGTAATTTGGCCTCAACTGCTTCTTTAATAATACTATCCCAATAGCTAGAAGTGCATACCATACACCATAGGGCAATTGTGCCAAAACAATGTTCAGCAATAACAGATTTGCTCAGTTGTAAGCATCTGTGATGTTTATGCTCAATACACCAGTTGTCCACAGTCCTGATATTGAGAACAATATACAGGGTGTACATAAGGTCCGGGAACACTTTCAATTATTTATTGCAAAAGAACTGAACATTGTATATGCGAACCATGAGTGACCCAGCAGAAATCAATACAGTAATCGAATTCTTGCCACACCTATCCCAGCATGGCATCGTCGACTGTGGCAGTCGCTTCCCATATTCTCTCTCAGAGCTGTGCTACATCACATGGTAGAGAGAGTACATATACCGGATCTTTAATGTGTCCCCGCACAAAAAAGTCAGGCAGAGTGAGATCTGGTGATCAGGGAGGCCATTTCATGAAACAGCTGTCCCCTTCACTAGCACGGCCGAACCATCAAAATGGCAGCTCCGTGTTTAGGTACAAACGAACTACAGGATGAAAATGGGGTGGAGCCCCATCCTGCTGAAAGATGAACGGAGAGTCCAACTGCACTTGAGGCATCAGCCATTGCTGCAACATGTCCAAGTAGAAATATTCAATGACTGTGCTCTCAGTGAAGAAGAATGGCTCGTACAGTTTTCGACATGACAACGCACAAAAAACATTTACCTTTGGGGAATCACGCTCAAATTCAATGCATTCACTTGGATGCTTTGTACCCCAGATTCGATAATTATGCCTGTTCACTTTCCCATTAGGGTGAAAAGTGGCTTCATTGCTAAAAATTAAGCAATCAACAATGCCATCCCAATCCTCATTCAATTGTTGCAGTTGCGAACAAAACTTAAAACACTTTTCTTCGTCATCATCACTGAGCTTCTGCACTACATCTACATCTACATCTACATCTACATTTATACTCCGCAAGCCACCCAACGGTGTGTGGCAGAGGGCACTTTACGTGTCACTGTCATTACCTCCCTTTCCTGTTCCAGTCACGTATGGTTCGCGGGAAGTTCCAGTCACGTATGGTTCGCAGGAAGTTCCAGTCACGTATGGTTCGCGGGAAGAACGACTGTCTGAAAGCCTCCGTGCGCGCTCTAATCTCTTTAATTTTACATTCGTGATGTCCTCGGGAGATATAAGTAGGGGGAAGCAATATATTCGATACCTCATCCAGAAACGCACCCTCTCGAAACCTGGCGAGCAAGCTACACCGCGATGCAGAGCGCCTCTCTTGCAGAGTCTGCCACTTGAGTGTATTAAACATCTCCGTAACGCTATCACGGTTACCAAATAACCCTGTGACAAAACACGCCGCTCTTCTTTGGATCTTCTCTATCTCCTCCGTCAACCCGATCTGGTACGGATCCCACAGTGATGAGCAATACTCAAGTATAGGTCGAACGAGTGTTTTGTAAGCCACCTCCTTTGTTGATGGACTACATTTTTAAGCACTCTCCCAATGAATCTCAACCTGGTACTCGCCTTACCAACAATTAATTTTATATGATCATTCCACTTCAAATCGTTCCGCACGCATACTCCCAGATATTTTACAGAAGTAACTGCTACCAGTGTTTGTTCCGCTATCATATAATCATACAATAAAGGATCCTTCTTTCTATGTATTCGCAATACATTACATTTGTCTATGTTAAGGGACAGTTGCCACTCCCTGCACCAAGTGCCTATCCGCTGCAGATCTTCCTGCATTTTGCTACAATTTTCTAACGCTGCAACTTCTCTGTATACTACAGCATCATCCGCGAAAAGCCGCATGGAACTTCCGACACTATCTACTAGGTCATTTATATATATTTATATATATATAGCTCCAATTTAAACGGTTTCATAGACAGCTTCTGTCGCAGGACTTTCCACACTGTCATTGGAGCCATTTTGAGTTCACAGGATGCACGAGACACCAATTTCTTTGGACTCCTTTTAAATGTCTCTCGTGCATTCTCCACATTCCCTTCACTCACACTGGGACATTCATTTCTCTTTGCCAGGCGCAAGTAACTTGTCTTAAGGAATTTGTCGTGCCAGAGTAAACGGCCTTCCTTGTTGGTGGCTTCTTACCATACTTGGTTCTAAACATCTGTTGAAAGCTGTAGCACACTTGTTTTTGTCGAACTCCAACGTACAGAAAGCTCGCTCCGCACCTGAACTCGCCATGTTTGCGACTAGCGCTGACAAATTACCAAACTACGCTGTGGCAGTATACATGGGGAAAAAAAACACTTTCAGGGTTTCTTTTCAAAATGACATATGTATGATATCTGTACAATGTTTGTTTCTTGTGAAATAAATAATTGGAAGTGTTCCTGGTTTTTATGTACAGCCTGTATAACATGCAATAATTGCAAAATACACCTGACTTGTGCAAACCAAGATCATCCTTTATGAATTCCACAAGAATCCTAACCTTAGATGGAGAACAAACAAATCTTTTAAAATTTTATTTCCATAGGATACGACCAATCCTGTTGGAAATGCTACCCACATAAGGCAAACAGGTTGTAGGCTTTGGTGCCATCTTGTTATTGTCATCACTTACCCAATACATGGTTCGTTAATGGTGCAAGGCACATCTGATCTATCTTTCACTATGACCATTCTAGTCAAAGGTGGCTTCCAGATAGGCTAATGCAGCTGACAAATTTCCACAGTCTGAAGTTACATGGGCCCCATGAACCAAGAGAGAAAGAACCCCTTCATGCTGAGCTGGACAGTGACAATGATCATCCTGAAGATACATATCAGTGTGTGTTGGCTTCCTGTAAATGTCATGTCACAATGTAACAATTTCTCTCGTAGACAACACATCAAGGAATGGAAGTCTCCTCTCCCCCCCCTCCCTCCCCCTCCCTGCTCACACCTCCATGCCACGTATATTTAGGTGGATTAAACTGAAATGTCCTAAAAAGCCATTTAAATTCTAACTACCATAACACCTATCAAACACAACTCACGATCCGGCCTCAAAGTCTTACTTCCACCAGTATCTCACTCCTACCCTCCAAACTTCCCAGAAGTTCTCCTGCATACCTTGTGGAACTAGCACTCCTGGAAGAATGGACATTGTGGTGACATGGTTTAATCACAACCTGGTGGAAGTTGTGTTGGAACAGCTGGTGGTTTGCAATCCATTATTTCAGAAAATGGTGGATTAACACTGTGAAGGCAGGTTGTGAGTCATACTTGGATAGCTTATTCAGTAGAGCACTGGCCTGCAAAACAGCAAAGGTCCCAGGTTCGAGTCTCAGTCTGGCACACAATTTCAGTTTTCCAGCAAGTTTCAAAATGGTGCTCATTCCACTGTCGAGCTGAAATTCATTTTGCAAACAAAAACACTGTCTACATAACTGAGAAAACACACAGGTTTCAATGCCACTGACTCCATGACGTATTCCTCAACGTCTTTCATAAACGCAATGGCAATAATAGTGGCTGGCAAAGGGCTCCCCATTGCTACTCTGTCTGTCTGTCCACAGAAATGATTGCTGAATAAAAAGTAAGTGGCTGTCAGCATATGTCAAAACAGGTTCATTAATTTAACATCAAACATATGCTCAATTACCAATAATAAATCAGACCCAAGTGAGAGTGAACAAAAGACCACATCAAACTTACTACAATGTCAGATTCATTCAAATGCAGTCCCTCTAATCAATGTATGAAATCCATGGGGTACTTAATAAAACGCAGATACCAACCTAATAGTGGGCTCAGCCGAGTAGCAAGGTGATTTCCTACAAGGCATGTAGGAGCACCAATGTTACTGACGACAGGCCAAATAGGAACCACTTCCTTTGTGTTAACTCAGGGTGGACGCTGATGTTATCTTAAAAATGGACAAGGGCAATGCTACAGTTGTGCTAGGAAAGCAGGATTAAAGTTCAAACAATGCAGGCTCAGTGGTGACCAACCAAAAGGGGTTGAGGGGGAAGACTAAAAACCTACTGAAGAAAACATCCATTTCCATAGAGATTATCAAGAGTCTTAACTCTTACTGTTTATCAATTCTGATTGATTTCTCCAAATTTATTGGCATAACCTGTCCTGCTGTTGAGAGTGGAGCTTAGAATTAAATGTTTTCTCTCTGCAGATGAATCTTTTTCATACCCCAATCCTCGTTCCACTACCAGCAATGAGCAATTTTCTTGTGCTGTTCCTCTCTTTTTTTCTCTGTACACAGACCTTCACATTACTTTTTTTGTTCTGCTTAATCCAACTGTCACGAACAGAATTTCAATTCATAATCACATGTAGAAATGAGCTCGTCCTATACTATACTACACTATACAGCCTTATCTAAATGGTTTAATACTGCTGCTTGGTCCCTTACAGATATCTTTGCTGCTACTCTGTTGAGGTGCACCTCTGACACCAAAATTCTCAGAAAGAAAAGGTGTTTCTATGACATTAGTAACACCACAAATTATTTTTTCGTGGTATAATATATTAAGAAATTAAAATAAAAGTAGAGGACCAGAAAACTAAGCCTGAAGAAAGTTTGAACGCCAAAATCGGTTAATGGAGAACATAAAACAGACCATGAATTGTTAAAACGAAACTTAATGGAAGGAATGGATCAAATGTCTAAACTTCACTCTCAAGCACATACCAAAGTAGACAGTCAAACTGAAATTTGCCAGAAAGACATGTGAGAGGTAGAAAATGATTGTACTCAGAAGTATGAGTAATTAGGTAAACATATTTCTGGAGAGGTTGGAAGTAAAGAAAAACTAGCAGAAAAAAATAGAATTGGTAGACCAGGTGGTAGATTTGAACAGTAGTAGTACTAACATTAATGATGAAGTGGCTTCTGGTATTTTAATGCCTTTGTGCAGTATGTTGCTTCTGTTGACACTGCTTACTTCAGATGATTGCAATTTTTCTTCTTTGATCAAGATAAGTGAACATATCTATTAGAATTCTGGAATGGTTTTGAGGTGATGTTTCCAAGTGGATGGTCTGAGAGAGAAAATTTCAGTTACATAATGTCATTTATCAGGTGATGTGTCATAATGGTCAGCTGATTTAATGATACATTATAAAATGCTTCTGAATTTAGAACAGCATATTTAAATGAGTCCTTATCAAACACTCAACAGAATGACATGTTCAGAGAGTTTTGGAGTGGAAAAAAGTTTATGCCAGGTTGCAAGTCAATCAAAGAGTTCGTGACATGTTGTGGATCACATCTCTCTCATTTGACAGAAAATGTGATAATGAAAATGGCTATAATGGGATTAGAAGGTAAATTGCTCTACAATTTGAAGTCACTAGGTGTGTTAGGAAAGGCAGTTAAGAATTGCATACTGATAATCCTGCCAAGTTCAGTGCAATTGCTACTGAGGAAGATCACTTCAGCTAGAGACCAATCGAGGAGGATTTACTGAAATATGATGAAATAACTGTTCGTGATATGATTAACCACACTGTAATTCAGTTAAATATACCAGGAATTATTGTACGTAGCCTTCTACAGAGTGAGTGCCTTATCCCAGGCATTTTTTGATTTTATCCCTAATACAGGTACATTAACAGTAATGCCAATGACTGGATTATGAATATTAAGTGCTAAGGGGGGTACTCTCAAGACTTAAACAAGAGGCCTTAAAATCAATGACAGCTGGGAATACCCTAAGTGATCATCCGTGTTTCTTATTGGGTTTGAGCATTGGTATATTAACCAGCCTTCTTGTCAAAATATCTAAGCAGGATTAATTTTGACCAGAACCTAGGAAGGTTGACATTACAAAACCAACATGTTATCACAGCGTAATTTACAGGTAAACAGTTAATGACAAAGAAGCTTGGGAACTCCCAATAAGAATAATATGTGGGTGGAGGGGAACGGGGTGTATACAGAAGAAGAAACCGAAATTGGGGAGCGCGCGTCTAATACTGAAGGTGAAGAAAACGGCATATTGTGGCTACAGAAATTTATTGGTAAAAGGGACTAAAAGTCTGTAGGGAATCTGCCACTCTTTGCCAGGTTCACATTTTGGCACACACTATGGTCCAAGCAGGATAAAACTTCATTTCTCCTTCCAAGTTTCATTCTCCTTCCTCTCCTCCATCATTAGCAAGTAAATATTTCATGTGTTCACGCATATCGATCCTAATCACTATTATGAAACATTTACCTGGAACTGATCAAATAGGATTTAAGAGGGGAAAAAATACGGAAGTTTGCATTGGAGGAAAGTAAAACCGATTTAATAACAATGGTATCACACAGCAGAGAGAGAGTAATGCATGGAGTAAGACCAACATGAATATGTAAATGTAAGTATGTTCCAAGAAGTACAATTTATTACTTTGGACATGTTGGACAGCAAAAATCTTCACGATGTTTACGCAAATGGGAACTTCCGTCTGTTACCATAACATTTTTTGAGAACATTGCAATATGGTCCTATATAGTGTATCTAGTATATATTAGTGTAGGAGGAGAGAGGAAATGGCCCAAGATACGTGCCAAAAATATATACAGTGGAGCACAATTCGTTCCAGAATCTTACACATAGTGCGAAACACTCATTACGCAAAACAATTTATTCCACATAAATTAATGTAAAATACGATAATACATTCCACGCAGAAAAAGTACTGAAAGTTTCATCTTATTCGTGCCTTTTATTCAAAGAAAATTATACATTCCATTTCAAGTACTTTATTATTCATTATATATAACTAATTCTATTTACTAGGAAGCTATCTATAGTCATGTGTTCCTGCTGAAACTTCAACACTTGGCAAAAATGCGACACAGCATTATCACCATATAAATTTGTAGCATGCGTAGCCAATGCTTTACTAGGGTAATGATTTTCAATGTACGATGCAACCAATTCCCACATTTTCAGCATCTCTCTTATTGCACCAGAAGTTGCTGCTTTGCTGTTGCCACCTCCTCCTCCTCCTCCTCCTCCCCCCCCCCCCCCTCCTCTGAAGAAGAACTCCTCTCGACAAATTCCTGCTGTGAAACACATGGCAACCCACATTCAACAATGCACTCCAGGCAAAGCTTCTTCCAAGCAGAAGTGAGAGTTCTCTTTGTAACCACTTCCCATGCCTTTTCAATCATTTTGACACAGGCAACAATGTTGCAGTGATATTTCCAAAACTCACTGCAAGTGAGATTGGTAGCTTCAGTCAACTCAAAGTTATAAATAATCTGTTGGTTCTTAGGCCAGCGTAACAGAGTGGTGCTGGGAGGTAGAAATTGGATCTTGATTAATTTAAATTTTTCAAGGATGGGTCTTATAGGCCTGGAGAATGGGCAGGAGGGTCGTCCAAACATGCAAGACAGGGAGTGGCAGATTCATCTCGAGCAAATATTTTTTCATTTAAGGACCAAACACTCCACTGATCCAACCCCAAGAAAGATAACGTGTCACTGAAGCCTTGTTGTTGGACCTCCACATCACATTTAACCAGCTCTTCTGGCCTTTACACATCTTGAAGGCTGTGGAGTTTCTAAATGGTAAACAAGCAGCAGTTTAATTTTCAAATGTCCACTTGCACTGGCCCAGAATAGCAGTGCAAGAAGGTATTTCATTGGTTTGTGAGCAGGTAATGCATACTCCTCTGCTGTTACAAAGGTACACTTCGGCATCTTTTTCCAGAATAGACCCACCTCACCACAACTAAAAACCAGTTGCGGTAGATAATCCTCAGAATCTACGAACATATTTAAGTTATTGATGAAGCTCTATGCTAGCTGTTTCACCGCCTCAAAATGCTGTGGATGTCGGTTCTTCTCAAACTTCTCGAACTACCCACAGCTTCCCTTAAACACTTATTCTGCCGCTGATGATCCTGGTGTCTTCTTAATGAGGTCAGAAGCAAAATCATTCTCGACTTCTCACAAATGCACAAATGGTGTTTTTCTTAGTGGTGCCACCCTGCAATTGCTTTTCATTTATTGCTTTCAACATCATCCAGAATACGAAACTGTGTTTTTAGATACACGTGTCACTCTCTTTGAAGCATCTATCTCCTTAATCTAGTCCTTGTTCTTGAGGATAGTGCAAATAGTTCAAGTAGACCGATTGTATGTGTGTATTAAATCAGCAACACTCACTCCACACTCGCGTTTTTCAATGATTTTACGTTTCATTTCTAAAGTCATCACCTTTCTCTTATGATTGTCTTATTGTGGCTTTAACTTCGGGGACATTCTACAAAGGTTATTAAAATTTGCAAACAAAAGAACACCGTGTGAACACAAGTTTAGAAAAATGTGTGATCACAAGCTGTACTAAAATGGTAGAAGAAAGAGAGCTAAACACAGACTGCATATGTACTAAAGACATTGTTAATATGCCGCTGCCGACAATGAAAGGTGTTAATATTGTTGAATGTTTTCCCGTTGTGTAGGAACAGCTACTGATGTCACACTACATAGTCATCACTCCTTATGCAAAACATAACTCATTAAGCGAGTCCTTTTTTCTTACAATTTCTTTTCCTCATTATGCGAACTGCGCTTGTGGGAGGTGCTTGTTAACTGAGGTCCACTGTGTAAATATTGGATCATAGTTGAGATTTAGTGAAGAGAAGTAGTGTTTGATTCCCTCACTTCTTGGAGAAAAGTAGCTAAAACATGTACCACTGAAGTATAACAAAAGGCAAAAAACAAATTGATGTAGATAGGAATGAAAAGAGACTTGCAACTATAGGGTGACAACGTTTGTATGTAATAATTACAACTGCTGGACAAGAGCTTAACCATGCAACCTAACTATTGATGACAAATAGTATTAGTGAGTAAATAAATTAGTTTTTCGAATAATGCCAGAATGGAGACAACCGACTTACAGAAGTTACTCATACTCTTACATTACGTAACTTCCTTAAAAACACCATACAAAGCAAATGAGCCATTGTATTGAGAAAGAATTTACCAATGATGATGTAAGAAGACGTAACAAGAATTTGAAAGTAAGATATTATGAAGTACACCGCGAAATTGGTATTTCATTAATGATGCCATTGTGCCAAGTATTAACGTACAAAAATAGTATTGCGCTTAACTGATTGTAAAGTACAAAGTTTGGAATGAATGTCAGTGTCAGTGTATGTATAAAACAGAATAGCATCGTAATGAATAAAGAAGAATGTTTTTATCAGTATTTGAACACAATAAACTTACTTCAACTGTGAAATTTTAAAATGAATAAGTCAAGTCATTGACACATTCAGTCTGAACTCGCTTCATATTTGTGTAATTTTGACCCTAGAAAGGTATGGTGGTGTTATACTGGGGGAAAATCTGTCGTGTCTACTCATTAGCTCTCAATTACAAAATGATGGCAAGGTGCACACCAGCCCTAATGACTCCTCCCATCTTCCTAGTATGGTTACAGCTGATGGCAGTAAAACAACCAATGATAGTTACTCCCCTTATTTCCCAAAGTTAATTGAAAGTGGGCTAATAATGAACCCCACCTCAATGTTTATGTTAGTTTGGGAAAAAGTGAGTACTTAGTGTAATGAGCAAACTTTTCTTTTTCAGGTACAGACAGATTTAAAAATGCAAGATAAACAAAAAGCTGTATCATCTGTGGTAAAAGATGATAATTCTCTTTGTGTTCCAACATACCTTGGTGTGCATGAAAAACAAGCCCCAAGTACAGGCTACTTGCCAATTATGTACGAATTTTTCATTGTTACTTCCTCACTCCCCCGAACTAGTGGCTAGAAAATTTATGTTTCAGCAATGGTGAGCTGAAATAGGGAGTAGAAGACTACAAATTGCGAGCAGCATGTTTAGGACCATTTCCCATTACTCATTTAAGTAATTTACAAATCCTTTTGATGTGGCTAAAACACTATAGCAAAAAAACTAGGAGTAAAACTCACTGCCACACTTCACAAATACTGTGGTCCGAAGCAAGCTGACTTGGGAAACCCTTCTCTCGCATCTGCAAGTTGTGATGGGTTTTGTCACGCAACGTGTGTGTGTGTGTGTGTGTGTGTGTGTGTGTGTGTGTGTGTGTGTGAGAGAGAGAGAGGAAAGGAGGGAGGGGGGGGGGGGGGAGCAGATGTGGGGATCCAAGAGCTGTCTAGCAATTCTCAAGTGTCCCCCTATCATTCCACTTCTGTGGTGCTGTAGTTGGCCCATGGTCATATGGTGGTAGGTTTTGAGGTGTGGCAGACAGAGGAACTTCCTGGGAGACCAATCTAAAGTCCTCCCTGACTGATCTGGTAAACAAGTTTCAGACACTGTCTGTGTCCAAAATATCTTGAGCCCTCTTTTTGAGGAAGCCTCTCAGCTTGCAAGGTCTGGGCATTTACTAAAGCAAGCTGGGGTTATTGGTGGTTGGGGACTCCATTGATAGGTGCATGATGGAGCCCCTTAGGCGTATGGTTGCCAACGAGGGAAAGAATTCTAATGTTCATTCTGTTTGCATACCTGGGGAGAGTCAACCCAGCTTACTATGTGCAGCACAGCTTGCAACCAATTGCAGGCAGAAGCTCAGTTCAGTACCAACACTATATGTCACAGTGGATCAGAAGATATTCTCCATGGTTTGGGGCAGCTATCTAAAGTGATAAATAAAACAGTCAGTCTTGCTTGTAAGATTAAGGCAGAGCTTACCATCTGGCTACATGTATAGAGGGGACAGTGTGGACCAGACTGGGTAGTTTTTTTTAGATTAAAGGGTCTCTCTGAAGTACATAAATACAATCTGTAAAGGAGCAAGCCTACATCAGAATGACAGCAAACCTTGGAAACATTAGTACTATAATTAAACATTGTTACACAACTACCGGGAAAGATCCAGAGCTCCAAGCTCTCATAGAAAGGACTGAAGCAGAAATCGTTGTAAGCACTGAAAGCTGGCTGAAACTGGAGGCAAGTTCAGCTAGACTTCACCAAGGACTTAATACCACTCATTTCGTGGCAGCACATTTGTAGCTGTTAAGAGAACAGGGTGCTCCATTTAACTGATGACCACAAACATGGCATTTTGTTTGCCAGCTACACAAACCAGTTGAATGGGTCCTATGTCTTCCTGCAAATGCTGCACTACAAACCTTTTCAGACAGTGTTATTTCAACAGTGAAACAAACATCACCAGTTTAACAGTAAATAAATGATGACTAACTGAAACCCTAAGCTGCCGACAGGTGTTGTTGACATCCTCGATGTGGACAGCTGAAAATGTGTGCCCCGACCGGGACTCGAACCTGGGATCTCCTACATACATGGCAGACGCTCTATCCATCTGAGCCACCGAGGACACAGATGAATAGTGCGACTGCAGGGTCTTATCCCTTGCACGCTTCCCGTGAGACTCACATTCCCAACTGTCCACAATTCTACATATGTAACGTACCTTATACACATTTGCCCATTCACTCATTACTCGCGCACGCTTTGGCGATTCCTGTAAGAGTTTGGGCAACCTGTGCGCACTCGCACAGTAATGTGGTCTTCAGATAAATGGAACACCCTGTACGTTTAACAGCTACAAATGTGTTAACCACCAAATGGGCAGCATTAAGTCTTTGTGAAGTTTAGCTGAACTTTTCTCCAGTTTCAGCCAGCTTTCAGTGCTTGTAACGATTTCTGCTTCAGTCCTTTCTACGAGAGCTTGGAGCTCTGGATCCTTCCTGTAGATGTACAACAATGTTTAATTATAATTTTGGCTTTCTCCTTTAGAGATTGTACTCATGTTAGTACTTGTCAGAGACCCTTTAACCTAAAAAATCGCCCAGTCCTCTCTATCCGTGTAATCAGATGGTGAGCTCTGCCTTAATCTTACCAGCAGGACTGACATTTGAGGGGCTCAGCAGTAAACAATGGTAAGGGGCAGTCTGTGAGAAACCGAGATATGAGGGCTATTCAGAAGGTAGGGAACGTTTTGGCATTAAAAAACACAAATTTTATTATATTCATCTGAAAGAACGATGAACGATGACACTACTTTTCCATAGTCACCAAACACATTGAGGCACTTCTCATAGTAGTGGACAAGCTTTGAAAGACCTTCGTCGTAAAATTCTGCCACCTGAGACTTCAGCCAGTGAGTCACGCCTGCATGGAGTTCCGCATCGTCATCAAAGCGCTGCGTTGCGAGCCAGTTCTTCATCTTGGGAAGCTAGTGGAAGTCGCTTGGTGCAAGACTGGGGCTGTAGGGCAGATGAGGGAAAATTTCCCATTTGAACGAATTAAGGAGTTCTTTAGTGCAGATTGCTGTGTGAAGTCGGGCATTGTCGTGCAAAAACCAAATTTTGGATGTCAGCTTTCCTCAATGTTTGTTTTGAACTGCTCTTCTAAGGCTGTGCAAAGTTTGACAGTAACGGGCAGAATTTGTGGTTGTTCCACGTTCGAGAAAATCAATACGAAGCACACCTTGCGTCTCCCACAACACTGTCGCCATCAACATCCTTGCTGACAAGGTTTGCAAACATTTTCTTGGTTTTTGGGAAGACCTTGTGTCCCCCTCTCGATGGACTGTAATTTAGTATTGCAATTGACGTGTTTCACCCAAGTCTCGTCACCGGTTACAATTCGATCCAGTAATGAATCACCATGTTTGTGGTACGCCCCCAATGTTGCCGCCATTCGTTTTCTTTATGGTGCTCTGTAAGCATTTTGGGCACCCATCATGCACAAAATTTGTGGTAGCATAGCTTTTTAGTGAAAATTTCAAACAAAAAAGTCTGTGAAACTTGTGGAAAAGAAAGCACAAGCTCCGTAATTGGGAAGCGACGGTTTTCACTAATTGTTTCATCAACTTTACTGACAAGATCATCAGTCACAATGCTCATGCATCCACTCTTCTATTCATCATGAACATTGGTTCGGCCATTTTTAAACCGAATGCACCATTTCCAGATGGAACATTCACTCATTACATTGTTTCTGTACACTTCACACAGTTCATGATAAATTTCTATAGGTTTTAGGATTTTTGCCAACAAAAACCATACCACAGACCACACCTAACAACTGGCGGGATTTTCGACTGCAGCGCACATTTCAAATTCGAATATCGAAAAAACCAGATGCGCAGAGACATTCCCGCTGTCACAGATGGATGCCGACTGAGTTGTCGAGCACGCACATACCAAAATATATGCGATTGGTGCATGCCGAGCAGCACGAGAGGGAAACATTCCCTTCTTTCTGAATAGCACTCTTATTAATTGTAAAATGTCAGAGATGGCATGTTTCATTCATACTAGTAAAAGTTTCACGAAAAACCAATAGATGGCACCACTTTGTCAATGTTTAGATTTTCGCAGTTGGCAGCTTTTTCTATTCACGTGCAAGTAAACAATGGTAAGCACCTAAAACATTGCGGCAAGTGAGAGTGAAGTGTCGAATGTTCATGTGAAAAACAAGCTTTTCAGTGAGTTTTTGAATGTGTGTGGAGATGACCTGGATACTTGTGACTCTGATAAAGAACCAGAATATGTTCCTGAAGATGAAAGCACCTCCCAAGTTGTTGATAATTAGGTAAATATGAATATTTATTTCTGCAATTAAACAGTGTTAAGTTGCATCCCATAACATTATTTACAGGAATTTACTTGACAATGTTATGTCAATAATGTTAAGAGCTATCCTTAACACTACTTACTTGCCATAGTAACTAATCCACATTAGTTTTCTATGAATTATTACTGTATCTGTAAATGTATGTGACTTACTGAACAAAAGTGCTGGCAGGTCGATAGACACACAAACAAACACAAACATACACACAAAATACAAGCTTCCACAACAAAATGCTGCCTCATCAGGAAAGAGGGGAAGGAGAGGGAAAGACGAAAGGATGTGGGTTTTAAGGGAGAGGGTACGGAGTCATTCCAATCCCAGGAGCGGAAAGACTTACCTTAGGGGGAAAAAAGGAAAGGTATACACTCGCGCGCGCACACACACACACACACACACACACACACACACACACATATCCATCTGCACATACACAGACACAAGCAGACATTTGTAAAGGCAAAGAGTTTGGGCAGAGATGTCAGTCGGGCGGAAGTAAAGAGGCAAAGATGTTGTTGAAAGACAGGTGAGGAATGAGCGGCGGCAAATTGCAATTAGCAGAGATTGAGGCCTGGCGGATAACGAGAAGAGAGGATATACTGAAGGGCAAGTTCCCATCTCCGGAGTTCGGATAGGTTGGTGTTAGTGGGAAGTATCCAGATAACCTGGACGGTGTAACACTGTGCCAAGATGTGCTGGCCGTGCACCAAGGCATGTTTAGCCATAGGGTGATCCTCATTACCAACAAACAATGTCTGCCTGTGTCCATTCATGCGAATGGACAGTTTGTTGCTGGTCATTCCCACATAGAAAGCTTCACAGTGTAGGCAGGTCAGTTGGTAAATCACGTGGGTGCTTTCACACGTGGCTCTGCCTTTGATCGTGTACACCTTCCGGGTTACAGGACTGGAGTAGGTGGTGGTGGGAGGGTGCATGGGACAGGTTTTACATCGGGGGCGGTTACAAGGGTAGGAGCCAGAGGGTAGGGAAGGTGGTTTGGGGATTTCATAGGGATGAACCAAGAGGTTATGAAGGTTAGGTGGGTGGAGGAAAGACACTCTTGGTGGAATGGGGAGGATTTCATGAAGGATGGACCTCATTTCAGGGCAGGATTTGAGGAAGTCGTATCCCTGCTGGAGAGCCACATTCAGAGTCTGATCCAGTCCCGGAAAGTATCCTGTCACAAGTGGGGCACTTTTGGGGTTCTTCTGTGCGAGGTTCTGGGATTGAGGAGATGAGGAAGTGGCTCTGGTTATTTGCTTCTGTACCAGGTCGGGAGGGTAGTTACGGGATGCGAAAGCTTTTTCAGGTTGTTGGTGTAATGGTTCAAGGATTCCGGACTGGAGCAGATTCGTTTGCCACGAAGACCTAGGCTGTAGGGAAGGGACCGTTTGATGTGGAATGGGTGGCAGCTGTCATAATGGAGGTACTGTTGCTTGTTGGTGGGTTTGATGTGGACGGATGTGTGAAGCTGGCCATTGGATAGGCGGAGGTCAACGTCAAGGAAAGTGGCATGGGATTTTGAGTAGGACCAGGTGAATCTGATGGAACCAAAGGAGTTGAGGTTGGAGAGGAAATTCTGGAGTTCTTCTTCACTGCGAGTCCAGATCATGAAGATGTCATCAATAAATCTGTACCAAACCTTGGGTTGGCAGGCCTGGGTAACCAAGAAGGCTTCCTCTAAGCGACCCATGAATAGGTTGGCGTACGAGGGGGCCATCCTGGTGCCCATGGCTGTTCCCTTTAATTGTTGGTATGTCATGCCTTCGAAAGTGAAGAAGTTGTGGGTCAGGATGAAGCTGGCTAAGTCAGCTTTCAGATAACACTACATACAAAGTTTGCAAAGGTAATCCCATTCCTTTCACGCCGATTATCTGCCACCGTACCAAAAACCTCTTTCCTCATTACCTTAGCCAGCTTCATCCTGACCCACAACTTCTTCACTTTCGAAGGCCAGACATACCAACAATTAAAGGGAACAGCCATGGGCACCAGGATGGCCCCCTCGTACGCCAACCTATTCATGGGTCGCTTAGAGGAAGCCTTCTTGGTTACCCAGGCCTGCCAACCCAAGGTTTGGTACAGATTTATTGATGACATCTTCATGATCTGGACTCACAGTGAAGAAGAACTCCAGAATTTCCTCTCCAACCTCAACTCCTTTGGTTCCATCAGATTCACCTGGTCCTACTCAAAATCCCATGCCACTTTCCTTGACGTTGACCTCCACCTGTCCAATGGCCAGCTTCACACGTCCGTCCACATCAAACCCACCAACAAGCAACAGTACCTCCATTATGACAGCTGCCACCCATTCCACATCAAACGGTCCCTTCCCTACAGCCTAGGTCTTCGTGGCAAACGAATCTGCTCCAGTCCGGAATCCCTGGACCATTACACCAACAACCTGAAAACAGCTTTCGCATCCCGCAACTACCCTCCCGACCTGGTACAGAAGCAATTAACCAGAGCCACTTCCTCATCTCCTCAAACCCAGAACCTCGCACAGAAGAACCCCAAAAGTGCCCCACTTGTGACAGGATACTTTCCGGGACTGGATCAGACTCTGAATGTGGCTCTCCAGCAGGGATACGACTTCCTCAAATCCTGCCCTGAAATGAGATCCATCCTTCATGAAATCCTCCCCACTCCACCAAGGGTGTCTTTCCGCCGTCCACCTAACCTGTGTAACCTCTTAGTTCATCCCTATGAAATCCCCAAATCACCTTCCCTACCCTCTGGTTCCTACCCTTGTAACCGCCCCCGATGTAAAACCTGTCCCATGCACCCTCCCACCACCACCTACTCCAGTCCTGTAACCCGGAAGGTGTACACGATCAAAGGCAGAGCCACGTGTGAAAGCACCCACGTGATTTACCAACTGACCTGCCTACACTGTGAAGCTTTCTATGTGGGAATGACCAGCAACAAACTGTCCATTCGCATGAATGGACACAGGCAGACAGTGTTTGTTGGTAATGAGGATCACCCTGTGGCTAAACATGCCTTGGTGCACGGCCAGCACATCTTGGCACAGTGTTACACCGTCCAGGTTATCTGGATACTTCCCACTAACACCAACCTATCCGAACTCCGGAGATGGGAACTTGCCCTTCAGTATATCCTCTCTTCTCGTTATCCGCCAGGGCTCAATCTCCGCTAATTGCAATTTGCCGCCGCTCATACCTCACCTGTCTTTCAACAACATCTTTGCCTCTTTACTTCCGCCCGACTGACATCTCTGCCCAAACTCTTTGCCTTTACAAATGTCTGCTTGTGTCTGTGTATGTGCAGATGGATATGTGTGTGTGTGTGCGCGCGCGCGAGTGTATACCTGTCCTTTTTTCCTTTTTTCCCCCTAAGGTAAGTCTTTCCGCTCCTGGGATTGGAATGACTCCTTACCCTCTCCCATAAAACCCACATCCTTTCATCTTTCCCTCTCCTTCCCTCTTTCCTGATGAGGCAACATTTTGTTGCGAAAGCTTGAATTTTGTGTGTATGTTTGTGTGTCTATCGACCTGCCAGCACTTTCATTCGGTAAGTCACATCATCTGTGTTTTTAGATATGTATTTTTCCCACGTGGAATGTTTCCCTCTATTGTATCTGTAAATGTAGTGATATGTTCATGCCTAGCCTTCTAACAGCAATCGGTATTAAGTTATGGATGTTGTTCTGGAGTTTCTATATTCCACATGCTTATCTTTTTCAAGATTTTTTCCCTAGAGAAGGTGTGTGGGAGAATGTCAATTTATATGTCACATAATGAAAACTACAGTGGATGTATAGTTTTAGGTGTTTCATTATTCTTAGAATTGTGCAGAATGTTAATTTACAACTTTCATTTTTTTGTAGGTTCAGAGGCTTCTTGGTGGTAGATGTCCCTCCAAAGACACATGCAGTAGTGACAATGATGAAGCAGACACTAAACATGTTATTGATCAACAGTGCATACGGAAAGGATGAAAGAGGCTAAAATGTGGCAGTGTGGAAGAACAGATGAAGAAAAACAGGAAGGAGGAAAGCATTACACAAAGTACAGAGGCAAGGCTACTGTTTATGAAGAAAAAAAGGATAGGCCCACCATACAAATGTCCTAAAAAATGTCTACAGCTTAGCAACGAAGTAGAAAAACAAACAATATACAGAAATTTCTGGAAAATGAATCGCTATGATACTCAAAATGCTTACCTACAAGGTTGGTTGTGATCAAAAACAGTTATCTGAAAGAAGACTAAACATGAGATACCTAGACAGTCAAACAATCCTATATACAGTGATAACTGCTGGAAAGTACATCATTGTTTGCAAAATTGCATTTCTTAACATACATGGACTTCAGAAAAATAGAGGGTGTGTGGAGCATATCGTGAAACGATTGAAAAATGGTGCCATTTCACCTACTTCTGATGGCAGATGTAAGTACACCAGTCATCCTAGAAAATATTCAAAGGATGGTATCAACGATGTGAAAGCATTTACTGACGAACTTCCCAAGTATAGGAGTCGCTAAACTCAAAAAGATTCATTGCGAGAGTAATTAAGCATGGAATATTCCATGCAGCTCTGTTATGACAAGTATATTGATGAATATCAATCAGCACAAGGTCTGTTTCTACAGACAAATTTCAATGAATATTTACCGAGGAATTCAATGTAAGTTTCAAGAGCCCTAAAACTGACAACTGTCAACAGTGTGATTCAATTTACGCAGCAATCAAGCATGCTGAGAAATGTAAAAACTACACTGAAATACATTCATTGTGAATAAAGCAGGAAATTCCACATTCGAAAAGCAGAGACAGGGCAATCTGCAATATGTGAAGCAATGAAAGTAGCAAAACAAGACAAAAATGTTCATGTGATCACATTCAATTTGCAACACACACTACCCACACCTAAACAGACTACTAGGCCGATGTTTTATAAGCATAAAATATGGTGCTATAATTTTAGTGTCCATTCTCGTGCAGATAGCCAAGGACATTTTTTTCTCAGGGATGAAGCAACAGCTAAAAGGGTACCAGGCAAAATAGCAAGCTGTTTAAAGATGTATTTAGAAAAGAATGACATCAAAGGTGAAAAGTTGAGTGCATTTTCTGACAACTGTGGTGGACAAAACAAGAACTGGACCTTAGTGGTGTTTTGGCTATGCCCGTTGAAAGTCTGGTCGTTACAGATACATAGAAAACACTTTTCCTCAGGCTGGACACAACAAGCTACCTAATGACAGAGACTTTGTTCAGGTGGAGAAAAATTTCACCTCACATTATCAAAGTGTTTATGGACCTGATCTAAGAACATCACAGTGAAAGAAGCCATTCAAGGTAACTTGTATGACTCTAGAGTGTTTCTACAGCTTCTCTACACTGAAACAGCTGTTTTACCAACCACAAGCAGTAACTGCTCAAAGCAAACTCATTATTAAAAATTGTGTTCAACTCTTATTTTCTGCTGAGCTATAAAGTCCCACCCCAACATTAATGTTTAGTGATACATAAAATGGTTGCCTAGAATCTGTTGCCTCTTCCTATTAAAGGAGACAAGCTAAGAGACATTCTCTCAAGCTTAAAATGGATATTTCCAGTATCCCGTGATTAGTACAACATACTCCAAGCACAAGGAGGTACTGCAGTTCAGCAACAAGAAGACAAAGAAGAAGATCGACAACTGTGCAATGAGAAAACGATGTTTTAGGTGAAACAATAATGTTAAGTAAATGCATTGAGAATTAAGTGTTTTCAGGTTAAAAAGAAATATTAAGTGTGTTGAGAATACAATGTTTCGAGTAAATAATGTTAAGTACGCGTTTCTTACAGAAAGATTTAGGCATTCATTTCACCCATGTGCTATTCGAGAGTGGATCAGTCAAGAAACAAACAAACTAGTTCTATGAACATGCTGCCCAACATATTAAGTGTGGATTTCAGAATGATCATGCCAAGGGTGGTATAGACTGGTATTGTATCTCCTAGACTAAGATTCAAGCCCAATCATGACACCTATTGCATTTCTCTAAATATATGTTTTCTTTCCAATTATAAATTCTTTAAAAAGGGTAAGGAAATCTATGTATCATATACATATCATTACATTTTTGTAACAAGTGATTTAAGAGGAAATGAGATAAAATGAAATGTATTTTAGAGTATTACTGTCATCATTTAATAGTAATGACGTAGCTTATCACTGGCTGAAGCTGTAGCTATATACAGTTAAATGGAGCAATGTACATTGGAGCGCATAGTTTAAAATACTAGTCTAGTATGTTAGGTTCAACACCCTTGTAACAGGAATATAACGAAAGAACATAATTATATACATTAACTACAGGGTGGACAAAATAAAACTGGCATGAAAAAAAAAAATTGTAAGACTGACATGGAATTGACCCTTGTTATTGAACAGGAGAATTGCCCATCACAGAAAATGCTGTAAATCACAATTTTGATGCACTAATCGGATGCTGTCACCTATATGCACATGTACAGCCCCCATAAGCTGTGTTCCAAGCAGTTTCCTGTGTCATTACATTTGAGTCAGTGTGAGAGGAGCTGATAAGTGTAGTGACCAGTTGAATGAAACACAAAATGTACTCACAACATAACAGCACATGTTCATTGTCGATTGTTGTGGGAAGCACAATTCATAGAAAACATGTGTGGAACTGTTTGTGCAAGCGTTTAAGACTGGAAGTGTTTTGGCAAAACCTCCAGCAAAGTCTGCAGGTGAAACTGCACTGCACAACATCAGTGACAGGCATTTCCACCATCTTCTGTGACTGCCATTAATAAGGGTCAATCCCACATTCATTTTACTGTAAATATTTTCTGGAACAGCATTATTCGTTCTCCCTGTACAGTTCTGTAAGAATGTCTTTAAATGTACTTACCGATGCAGTGACCCCACCTGCAATGGCCAAGTTGCGTTTATGTTTGTTTGTTTGCTCATACCGGGCATATAATTTGCGTCCCACCCAAACGGGTATACCTGCAAAAGTTTATTACGACATAAGTCAAGTCATCAATATTTTAACTGTAATCCAATTATATTACATGCTACTCTTTGTTATAAATGAAACTTTAATGTTTCTCATTTTAGGACATAACATTGCACATGTTACTCTTCAAATAATAGTAATATTATAGCATTTAACTACAATAAGACAGTGATCAATTTTATGCAACACATTTCAAGAGTCGAAGCTCTCGACTGGTTGCCAGCAATTTGATCACATCATACATCATCACTAATGTTAAAATGTAAAATATATTCAATTATGGGTACTTGCACACATCCAACTCTATAATGCCCTTTGGAACACAATGAATAAGGATTACACCATCACAGTCACAAGACATGGCCACCATTATTTCTTCAGGACAAGCCCTTATGTGAAATTTTTTGGTAGTAGAGAGCCTATGTGATTCCACTGGGCTGACGGGCACTTTGTTTTAGGATTGAAATTTCACGCCTATGTCTCGTACACTGTCACAGTTATTGAAAAGAAAGACATATTCATGCTTTCATCGAGTGTCAATGTCTCCTGGCAAACTGCACGTTTACACCCTTGAGGTTGGTCATTAGTATCTATGAGATCTACCTGGAGGACACTTTCTGCATTTTAAGATCATGCAGGATTGTGCACTCAAGTCCTATACAGAAGCAATATCTTTCACACCCAATAGGCAAATCTCCAAAACAACTGTCTCCACTTACATGGTCATGTTGTCAGTCTAGCTAATGCAAGCTTGTGATTGTTTTGGTTGATTGTCATTAGACATTTGGCCTCCATTGAATTGTTGCATCCATAAATGCCCATTGCTGTTACTAACTGTGATGCCTACAAGCAAAATGTAGTAAGTCCACTTTTTGTCCAAAATGAGTTGCCCTTAAAACACAAGCAAAACAGCTTATGTCTGTCCCAAAATGTACCTGCAAAATAGCCTAAAGATGCAGACGTTCACGTATTCACTTCTGGCTGTAAAACAAAACCAAGTTAATTCACTTCATGATAAAGTAGCACAACTTGATGTATCCTAAGCAACTGTCATTATCTATAAAGGCAAGAAGATGCAAAACTCACTTTGTACTCATATTTATTTTACCCCAATAATGCTGCTTTCCCAGTTTATTGCTTTATGAAAGTTAGTGCTGAGCCGTTTGTGGAAGTCCCATGAAGTTGTCCCTACTGCATGCTACTATGAAACAATAAACAGTAGCAACAGCTGTTACCCAGCCATATTGGCTCATTTTTCTTGGCCTGGCTTGTTTATGAATGCATGGAGAAAATTTATGATGCTTTTGTTGGATAAAATATAAAGAGTACATAACCATGGATGTTAATCATGGAATATGTGTACAACCAACTCCAAAAAGGATAGTCCATGAAAGATCAGCAAAGCCTACTGACTGAAGGGGAACAAAGCAAAACACATGAAATAGCATTCAATCAGCAACTCTCCTATTTTGTGCTATTCTACTGCATGTAAAGACCTTCATTATCAGCATATCTATAAACAGTAATTTATACTGCAATACGTTAGATTATGGTAACGTAAAAAGTGGTTCTTTCATACGGCCACAGTCATGATTTCCTCTAATAAGCAGTACACCAATCATTTAGCAACCATTTGTTTAGGAAAACATAGGACCCCTGCTTTCTTCTTACTGGTACTGTTTTTACTACACACTCAAAGTGGGTTTCCGGTTCATATTTACTGCAAGTATACAACTTCATCAGCAAACCGGAGTGAAATAGTATCAATGCAGGATGGTGGACGGAGAGTACATCAAGCCTTATAAAAGTTCCAGACAAAATTAAACAGGAAGAGTTTATAATTATGAACACAGTCATTTAATCAGGTTAACACAGACAGGTCATAGTGGCATCCACACATCTGGCTGATGTTTGACAGCTGTGGAGGGCAAAACAAAAACCAGAGAATGTTAGATATGCTGAGCTATTCGATAACACAAGAAGCTCCCTTCTGACAATGTGAAATTAGTGAAGATCTATTCAACGGATTGGGCATTCATTTCTACAACACAACTCAATTTTTGGCTGTACAGAAAAATTCTCAGTCTAAAGTCACAATTACCTCTATGAGTGAGTACAATGAAGTATTCCAGAATTCAGTTGCTGATGTCATTAACCCACCTAATCAGTGGCATTTCAGGTACATTCCTATAAAATGGGTTGCAGTCACTAGAAGTAAACATGGAAACACACTAGTAAGAGAAAGTGGCCTACAGAATGGGCACTGATGAAGGAAGAGAGCTAAGCAGACAAGGAAAGCATACTCGTCTATGGAACCAGATGTTATCTGACTTGGGAGAGCTGTAAAGGAAGTGATGGACACTGATTTTCTGATTAAAAACTACAAAAAGAACCTGGTGTAGGATAGGACTGCATCCAGAAACAGGTACTTTCAAATGTACCCAGGCTCTTTTACAGTTTCTAATACAGAAATCTCTTGCTCTTACCTCGCTAATCTGTGACCTATATGCCTCATCAGCAAATTTTCACTACACCGGACTTCTCTCCTCCTACAAAATCCTGCAGTTGTGTGCCCCTCATGTTTCCTTGAATGCTATCATCTGCCACGCCAACTTCAAACTGCAACAACAGGCCAGTCTTCACCTCAAAAAGCTATCCCGCCTTCTCCAAAACTCCCTGAACAGTGGTATTTCCATTCCTGTCCCTCTGCAGCCTCCTAAGCAGCCACACTATCAACCACCACTCCCCTCCTACAAATCAAGCTTGGCCAATCTCCTTAACATCCCACAAAAAAATGGCTGAGCACTATGGGACTGAAGTCTGAGGTCATCAGTCCTCTACAACTTAGAACTACTTAAACCTAACTAACCTACGGACATCACTCACATCCATGCCCAAGGCAGGATTCAAACCTGCGACCGTAGCGGTCGCGAGGTTCCAGACAGTAGTGCCTAGAACCGCTCAGCCACTCTGGCCGACTAACATCCCACAAACTTTACCACTGCCTCCCAGACCAAGAATAACCCATAATCACACAATGAAGGCTTTCACAACCGGATGACATAGCTGCTGGTAAACCTTTCGGGATGTGAGGTGGTGGTCAAAGAAACTCTTCTGTTCCTGACGTCTCATCCAGGACTGCGCTGGAAATCTTCAGAGGCACTACTCTGCTGAGTCTTGACTGACTGTCGGCAAGACTCAGTGGAGGAGCACCTCTGAGGATGTCCAGCGCAGTCCTGGACGAGACGTCAGGAACAGAAGAGTTTCTTGGACCATGACCTCACATCCTGAAATGTTTACCAACAGCAATAACCCATAATCCCAAGATCCAGTCACAACAGTACAGTATCCTTAATCTCTCATCTGAAGCACTCTCCCCTCATGAATTCTCTGAATTATCTAAGGGCCTCACTTTCAGCCCTAAGCCTGCATTTTATCATGCTGCTTTGGTGAGGGACCTACTTTCCTTCACATGTAATATCCATTGGAAGTATCACTTTGCAGTACAATCCCAAAACCTTTCCAACAGCAAACCTGACATCGAACCCTGCCTTGAACAGTTCAGACCGTGATCCCAACTTGATCCACCACCAGTACCTCAAAATCATCCCTTACAAGCCTTCCAAGAATTTCTCACATCCAGTATTGCTTCACAACCCTTTCTCGGATTCCTACAACATGACCCTAACCGTCCTCTACAGAACTCCAGGCTCTACATGCCCTAAAAGCTAATGACTCCAGCATTATCCTCTCAGCAGACAAAGAATCTACCACTGTAGTACTTAACCCAAAGGAGTATGTTAGTGAAGGTTGGGGTTGGGTTGTTTGGGGCAAGAGACCAAACAGCGAGGTCATCGGTCGCATCGGATTAGGGAAGGACAGGGAAGGAAGTTGGCCGTGCCCTTTCAAAGGAACCATCACGGCATTTGCCTGAAGCGATTTAGGGAAATCACGGAAAACCTAAATCAGGATGGCCGGACGCGGTATTGAACCGTCGTCCTCCCAAATGAGAGTCCACTGTGCTAACCACCGCGCCACCTCGCTCGGTTTAGTGAAGGCCTGAGCCACCTGTCTGACACCTCTACATACACTGTCTGCTATTAAGATCCCATTCCTGTGATTCAAACTGACCTGCAGTCTCTCCTTGAAACCTCAGAACCCTCACAATGACTAACACCTATGGTAGTTGCTGGCTTCAACGCACCAATGGAATGTATACCTGTCTTAGATGATCAACATTTGCAACCCATAGTACAAAGACTCCCTCCTACATCAAAGATACCAACCATTACCTAGATTGTCTGAAATCCATACCTGTCCCACTCCCACCACACACCTTGGTTCTCGCCATTGATGCCATCTCCCTCTATACCAACATTCCCCACGTGCATGGTCTGTCAGCTACTGAACATTTCCTCAGTCAGTGTCCACCTGCTTCCAAACCTATGGCATCCTTCCTACTCACCTTAATCAACTTTATACTTACCAACAACTACTTCACCTATAAGGGGCAGACATACAAACATATCAGAGGTACAGCCATGAGAACCAGAATGGCTCCTTACTATGCCAACCTTTTCATGGGTCACTTGGAGCGGGCTTTCCTGGGATTCATAAGTCTTCAGCCCCTGGTTTGGTTTAGATACATTGAGGACATCTTTACCATATGGACTCATGGGGAGTCTGACCTGTTAAAATTCCTGGAATCTCTGAATACCTACTCGCAATTAAATTTCACATGGTCCTATTCTGAATCCCACGCCACTTTCCTTGATGTCGATTTCGTCTTCACTGAACACCAGCTACACATTTCCATCCATATTAAACCTACCAACAAACAACAGTACTTAATTTTGACAGTTGCCATCCCTTCCATGTCAAACATTCCCTCCCATACAACCTTGGCATCTGAGGCCAACATATTTGTTCGGATACAGACTCTTTAGAGGAATATACCATCATTCTCACCTTAGCCTTCATGCAAGTAATTACCCCACCAGCCTAGTTAGAAAGAAGATTTCCCAGGCCATCACGTCCAATCCTGGTACTGCTGATCCCTCCATAATACAGCTTCGGAGCACACCATTGGTGACTCAGTATTATCCTGGTCTGGAATGTGTTAATCAGCTACATCGACAGGACCATGACTTCCTAAAATCAGGCCCTAAAATGAAATCTATTCTGTCTGAAATTTTGCCCGCCGACCTAGAATAGCTTTCTTTCACCCTCCCAATCTCTGAAATATTCTTGTCAGACCATACGCTCCTTCTGCACCCATCTCCCTGCCCTATGGCTCCCGCCCTTGTGACTGTCCCTGCTGCGAGACTCACCCTATGCATCCTCACTGCAAGACTTGCCCTATGCACCCTCCCACCACCACCTATAATAGCCCTGTTATTGGCAAAACATATACTACACCTGCAAAACAACACATCATATACCAGCTGTTATGTAAACACTGATTGGCCTTCTAATCGGCATGACTACCACCAAATTATCAGCTAGGATGAATGGGAATAGGCAAACTGTGTATACTGGTAACTCTTTGCCTTAGTTTTTCATGTTTCCCTTTTCCTTCTCTTTATTTCCTTCTTTATGAGCTTAGTTGGTTAGAAATCTTTGAGGTGATCCTTAGATTGTAGGTCCATGATCTGTCTGTTCTACAGTCTAATGCTTGGTTCTTTCACACACTGTCTTATGTTTGTTTGACATGTACTTTGGGGTGGATGACATTCCACAGAACTCTCTCACCTATAGTGACACCAAGCAGAAAGAGGAAATAGTATCTCCTTTGAACAATACATTGGTTTAATACAAGGTTCACATATTTATAGGCACAGAGGAAGTACCAGCTGCAGTATCAGCAAAATGTAACAACATTCTCACTTTCACATCCTGTGACGGATTTATTAACCATTTCTTATAATCCTCTTTCTTAAAATGAAGATCACTCCAGAGCAAGAGATCACTGGCAAATTATGCAAAGAATCAGTTTTCTTAATTGTGTAGGGACAGGTCTAACACAACTAACTGAAGACAATTATGCAGATTTATATTATAAAAGGTCTCCACTAATCTGAAGCAAAAATCACAGGGAGATAGACTCCATTCTCTTTTAGATGGCTATTTTATATCCAAATTACATAATAACAAAAGACACACCAGCCTGCTTAAAACTATTCAGGCACACAAAGTACTGACACAAAAAATGGATAAAATACATACTTTTATATAAAACACAACAGCAGTGACACTCTACCTTTCAAAACTCTTCTAATAAATTAAGAGTTTCCTTACCTATAATCATTGCTGGAACGGCAATGCCAGCAACAAGCCCTATACCAACAGGTGCACCCACTAAAGTCCCCAACTGCCACAAAATCTTCTTTTTCCGGGACCATGGCTTCTTTCCCCAGAATGTACAACCAGAGGGACTGTTTAAAGAATGCATTACATTAATCTTTAAACAATTTAGCATTGTTCTAAACAGAATGTTCATTAGTTGAATCATTACATTCAAACGATATTTACTTTTTTAAATAAAGTCAGTATATCATTAATTTATGAAGTAGCTATATGGTCAGCAGCATCACCCACCTCAGATAATGTAAATCACTAATCTCTTTCATGCACAGCCAACAGAATTCAGCACAACACAGTGAACACGTCATATGATTGCATGAGCCATCATCCATCTTCACTATTAACACTTGACAACGCGGACATGGCTTGATGTCATCACCTGCAATGCAATTTTCATACTTGAGAGAGTGATCACAGCTGTTAGCATGTGTGAAAACGATGATATTTTCACACACACACACACACACACACACACACACACACACACACACCTAAACTGAAGAATGAGCAGTGCTTTTGGTGGGAGAAATAGCCGAAATAGCCTTCCCCAGAAGAGTGCCTTGTCTTACAGGGTGACTAAAGAGTTAGTTTCTCTTCTAACATTGCTGTGCAACATGTGGTGATGTACAGAGATTCTTCTGATGTGCATTTCTTGCATTAGTTATGTGAGTTCCTATTTCTGTAATCCATTTCTTGTGTTCAAAATAAGCACTCCCAGCAATGTCTGAGCACTGTGTTGCCACCCATTTAAGAGATGTACAGTGGAAGGGCAGGTATAACACTGATATACAGTCTTTAGGAGCTCCTAGTGACACAGCTGGGCAGATTGTGGAGACCTTCCTGTTCACTTTTCAGTTTACCAACAAACTTCAGTAACTTTCCAGAATGAGATTTTCACTCTGCAGCAGAGTGTGCGCTGATATGAAACTTCCTGGAAGATTAAAACTGTGAGCCCGACCGAGACTCGAACTCGGGACCTCTGCCTTTCGCGGGCAAGTGCTCTACCAACTGAGCTACCGAAGCACGACTCACGCCCGGTACTCACATTCTGGAAATATCCCCCAGGCTGTGGCTAAGCCATGTCTCTGCAATATCCTTTCTTTCAGGAGTGCTAGTTCTGCAAGGTTCGCAGGAGAGCTTCTATAAAGTTTGGAAGGTGGGAGACGTGATACTGGCAGAAGTAAAGCTGTGAGTACCGGGCGTGAGTCGTGCTTCGGTAGCTCAGTTGGTAGAGCACTTGCCCGCAAAAGGCAAAGGTCCCGAGTTCGAGTCTCGGTCGGGCACATAGTTTTAATCTGCCAGGAAGTTTCATCAGTAACTTTATTTTATTTTTATTTTATCCACATTTTGCAGCTTAAAACGTGTTTTTGGATCTTCACTTTGACATAATTAGGACGAAAATCACATGCTAGGCATTCTTTGGTGAACTTTATTTTAGTTGTTTTATTTTATTTCTCTCTCGATGCTCAATGTATATTGTATTATAGATATAAAATCCACCTCATAAGAAGGTAATGAAAGATACTCTTAACAATCAATTCCACAAAGACATTGAAATCTATTTTACATAGGCTATAGAAAATGTGAATAAACTGAGGAGCCAGAAAATAAGGGAATGTATGATTTAATGCACCAGGAAGTAAATACCTTGGACTTCAGAAAGGCGAAGGAGAATACCAAATGGATGACATAAGATGAGAAAGGTAATGAAATTGCAGAAAATCAAGGAGTAATAAATGAATAGAAGAGATACGTAGTTGAATTGTGTGGGGCAAGAAGTCATACAGATGCTTTCCATATGAAAGGAATTACTCAGTGAGGACAAAGGATTTCCAAACATTATGGAAGAAGTTGAGATGGCAGTTAAGAAGACAAAGTGTGGAAAAGCAAATGGTGGAGACAGGATTCCAAATTAAGTAACCAAAGGAAAGTTTGAAATACTGAATGTATAGTAACACTTATGTGCTAGATGAGTGACCTGATGACATCACAAAAACAGTGATGTGTTGATACTGAAGGAAACAAATGCCACAGATGTAAACAATGTATGTCTGATACTTCATCTGGCAATAATTTTAAGAATAATGAACAGGCAATAGCAATCAAAAGTTGAGAAAGGACTGGAAATAAAACCATTTGTCTTCAGAAAGGACAAAGGTAGACGAGATGCAACTGGACGGTTATCCAATAATTAGGGAAAGATATTTAGAAAGAAGTAGGGAAGTTTGTGCAGGTTCTGTTGACTTGGAAAAGCTTTCAACAGAGTTCACGTGATTTGCAGACAAAATGGTATCACTGAGCAAAAATAAAAAGACGAGTGACGTTATGTTAGAGGAGGAGAAGACTGACAAACTTAGGTAAGTACATTTAATTCACACATTTTCCGTATGTTGCTTCTCAAAGGGTTTTCCAATTCAAAAAGCCTTTCAAGCTCAGTTAGTATAGTCACTTTACCAATTTCTTTACACTATAAGATTTTGGGTACCAAATATTCCAATGTACCTCGCAGTATCATGTCTTTTGCAGATAAAGATACTTTAAAATATTCCTACAGGCAGAAACTGCTGTTAATGTTTGCAAAGAGGAATGAAGAACAGTTTCAGCAGGTTATGGTTGGTCTTGGCATAAAAGAATAAATACTCATCAGTTTTGAACAAATATAAATAGTTTTTCTTTCAATTGGGCTTTTACTGAAAGGCGGTTAGCCCTGTTACTTTGAATTCACTTTTTCACTGTCTTCAATTCTCTCTCTCTCTCTCTCTCTCTCTCTCTCTCTCTCTCTCTCTCTCTCTCTCTCTGACCCCCCCCTCCCCCTCTATGAAACCGTCCTCTGCACAGCAGTCATTCAATAATAAACTGAGTGATTACATTAAGGTCAAGAGGCTGCTTGTGACTTTTGCATTTACTGGCATTAAACAATTAACATTAATGAAAGACATATCCCTTTTTGATGTGAAGAGAACAGTTAAAAACCATCTTTCTATCTCTACACTGATCATAGCAACCAAGCTTATAAGAAACCCTATAAAAATTCCTGCTATCATCCCAGGCTTAATTGGAAAGCACTGTTTTATGTCCTTATAACGCTACAGCCTCTCCCAAGATTATTATGAAGTGTCCGATACGACCTATATATAGAGACACACACACACACACACACACACACACACACACACACACACACACACACACACCCCTGAGTATTTATTGTACGATTCAGTGCTCCGTAAGTCTTTTTATGTGTATCTATATAGGTATCATTCAGTTCAATTTGCCAAAAAACCTATTAATATTCATAAACGCATATAGAATATTGTAGAAGGATGTACATTATCGTTATTGTCAACAGATTGTTGTCATTAACAACATTAAGTACACCATGCCAAATTACATATCAAATAAAGAAACTGAAGTAATAAATGTTTAGCAGCAAATATTAAGAGGCTGTAGAAATGTTGGCATAAATAACTAACACCTCTAATTACCATAATTGCAATTGGCACATTAGTTAACACAAAAAATGTCATTCCAATTGAAATGAAAATAACAATTATAATCCAGTGATGCAAATTCATTCGTAATTCATTTTTACATAATTCACTGTAATTAATGGTGCTTATAAATTGCGCAGATAGTTACACTACCCAAATTTACAAAACTCCGGCATGTAAGAACAACAAGTGTATCTGTAATTTATGTAATATGGCAAATTACAATGTGTATACTTCGAACTAATGTTAGCAACGAAATTCGTACAATCGCTAATTATGAAATTAATTTTCACACAAAAGACCAAAGATGATGATAAAAAATAATATGTTATTCTACATCATATGTTGTAACCTGTACAAATGTAACAGCAATTAGTTTGGATGAAATTGTTTTTAATTGTAAGTTACATTTTGTAATAAATTAACAATGTAGCAAATGTTAAAAATTGTATTTAAAGTGACACAGTGAGACAGCAGAGAGGTCAGTCAGTGAAGTCGGTCAAAGAGGTCAGTCAGTCAGTGTTTTGTTTACGTTAAGAGTCCGTGCAATGTTCGGTTGTCAACTAATGTCAATAAATAATGTCCTTCTGGCTTCCACACCAGCTCCCCTCCCCCCCCCCCCCCCCCCCCTTCTCTCTCTCTCTCTCTCTCTCTCTCTCTCTCTCTCTCTCTCTCTCTCTCTCTCTCTCTTCCCAGTGCAGAGATTATTATTTAAGGAAGAAGCCAGTAGAAAACTGTTCCATCAAAACAAAAATATTTAAGGCCTTCTATCCTTGTACCAGTCATAACAAAATGGTGTTCTTTCAGTATTGTATACATTTCAATTTCCTGTTTCACTAGCAAATTGAGTGAGGGAAAAGCAATTGTCTATATGTCTCTCTACGAGGCCTAATGTCTCTAGTCCTGTCTTTGTGGGCTTGCGTGAAGTGCACATAGGTAGGAGTATAATCTTTCTACAGTCATCTTCAACAGTTCTCTAAATTTTCCTCAACAGTGTTTTTCAGGAAGATCATCATCTTCCCTCCACACATTTCCCTGGAGCATTTCTGTAAGACCCCTTGTTGATCAAACCCATCATAAATAAATCCACTAGCACACCTCTGAATTGAATCGATGTCTTCCTTTAGTCCAGCCTGGTTTGAGATCCCTAACACTGTAGCAGTATTCAAGAATAGATCATGAAAGTGTTTTACAAGTCGTCTCCAGCAAGCTACACTTCTCTAGAATTCTCCCAATAAACCAAAGTTGACCAGTCACCGTAATACCAACCTTACATACTTGTTCGATTTCACATATCTAGATAGATGAGAAACACACCATTAGTACGGTATTCAACATTACAGAATCTCTTTTCCTACTCATCTGCATTAACTCATATTTTTATACGTTTAGACCAAGCTACCATTTACTACACCAAATATAAATGCTGTCCAAGAGATTGTGTCCTACTAGTCATTCAATGAGAATACCTTTCCATATACTACACCATCATTAGCATAAAGTCGAAGCCTGCTGCTCTCCCAGTCTGTCAGATCTTTTACATATATAGATAACAATAGTAGTGCTATCACACTTCCTGGGACACTCCTGACGATAGTCTCATCTTTGATTAATACCTGCTGTCCAGGACAATGTACAGAGTTCTATTACTTGAGAATACATCAAGCCAGGGGGAACCCATTTCTCATGACTGTACCTTCACTAAACAGTATGCCCCTAAAACCAAATTTAAATTCCATCCAGACCAGTAACTTATGTGTTTTCACCTCTTTCAACTGCTTCTCTAAGCCATGGATGCCTATGACTATGTCTTCCATATGGAAGTCTGCAGAATGATCAAACAACAGTACATTTGTACAATCCTCCTGCATGAAAGATATATTAAATGCAAAATCTGACAGATAAGCTTTCTTTTGGCCGTCTTCTCTTGCAACCCAAGACAGGTCAAGAGTGACTGGATAAAAGCCTTCACCCTGCTTAGTGATTTAACACAGGACCAGAATTTCCTCAGGATCTTAGCAAAGTGTCTTGCTAAGGAATCATGGAGGAAGCAGTTGTATGTTTCATGCAGTGATCTTTCTATGGATACACAAGCTTCTATTAACTTTCGCCTGTTTATCTTTTGGTGTTCTTTTTTGAAATGAGAATGCAACAATTTCTGTTTCCTTAGCATCTTCCAAATTTTTTATGAAGCCACAGTGGAACTTTTCCATGCTTAATCCACTTACTTGGTGCAACTTTTTTGGAGCATGATTTACCATCATTTCAAATTTTTGCCCTTAATTCCTCTGTGTCCATCATATTGGAACTAATAAATGATATCCATTCACCATCTAAGTAAGAGCCTCACAACTGCTTATTGCTCTTTCTAACAAAAATACTGGGAGATGATGAAGCTTGCACAGGATAGGGTAGCATGGAGAGCTGCATCAAACCAGTCTCAGGACTGAAGACAACAACAACAACAACAACAACAAAAATACTCTTAGCCTTCTTTATACATTTATTATTATTTAGTAACCCTCATCGCTATGATGACCTGATCACTTATACCTGCCTCTATACTGACACTATCGATAAGGTCACACCTGTTTCCAATATTTCTATTGGGTATGGGTTATTGAAATAGCTACTCTAAACAGTTTCCGGAAACTGTGTTCAGAACTACTTCACAAGATGTCCATACCACCAGCAATGAATCTCTATACATTCCAGTCAATACTCCACAGGTTAAAGTTGCCTCCAACCAATACTGCACGATTGCAGTATTTCAGAGCTACTCATCATAGAAATTCTTTGAATGATTCTGCAGTAATGGGTGGCTGGTAAAAACCTCTGATGATTAAACTGATTACACCTAGGCTAGTTATTCTCACCCAGATGATTTTGGCACCAGACTCAATTTCGACCTCTATAGACAAAATATTTTTGTCAACTGCAATGAACACCCCATTCTAGAGCATCTAACCTGTATTTCTGATATACACTCAGTACCTTATTTAAAACTTCAGAGCTTTCTAATTTGGGTTGGTTTCATCCAGCTCTCAAATATGAGTATAATTTGAGTGCAACAGCTTTGCAGGACTGACGTAAATTCAAGAAATTTGTTATGAATGCTTTGCCAACTTACTGTTAAAATTTTGATATTTGGAATGTCTTTACTTTGTATGCAATATGATTTTGCTCACTGAATGTCATCTAGTGAGCGTTTATCAAGATTATTGCACACCTGACCTATCAAGGGGAGCCCTGAAACTCTATACCCAAAAATGCAGGTCTAGAAATCTGCAGCAAAGATCATTACAGAATTTATTTCTCCCAATGTTCAGATGGCACTTGTCGCAACTGATGTTGGGTAATGCAGAAACAGAAAACCAACAATTATTCGTTGAAGGCCATGTAACTGAACACTGCAAGTCCAGTTTTTTGACACAAAAAAAGGGAGATAGCGTAGGAAACCCAAAAAACTATGAGGAAACTAAGTTACACGAAGTAAAGCGATCGTGATTCTCCAGTGCTACAAAACTGTTGAAAATAGCAAAACGTGACATGTAATGACAGTGGCTATGCCACAGAGGAAGGTCATACCATCACATGAGGGTGTAGATATGGCCAAGTATTGGGGAATCTGACAATGTGCAATGCGCCGCAAGAGGGTGAGTGAGAAGTAATGGAATATGTCGACAGAGGGTGCAAAAGTGATGACGAAGTAATATTAGTATATTTTTAAAGTGAAGGCTGGGAAGTGTTACAAAAACAGGAATGTCTAGATAGAAGAAATAGCGCCTAGGTCATATAACAAAACCATTGTACAAACAATGACACAATTATTCCAATACTATAAGAACTGCCAAGACGAACTTATTTAAAAATCATTCTGATAGAACAGCAATAATGTCTGTTTATGAAATAGTTCCCAAAATCCACTTTACAAATGTACCAACTTTTACACCCTCTATTGACATATTCCATTACATCTCATTTGGCATCTAGCAGTGCACTGCCCAACGTAAGTTTTCCCCAACACTTCACTTTATCTACCCCTAAATGGGTCAGGTGTGCACTGCGTATCAGAGGCTGCCACTCAGGTACCCAACAGTGTGTGGGGGTGTACACAATGAGTTTTTAGGTTAGGCTTACAATAGCTGTAGGAAATCCAGAGGTATCAGTATAAGATCAAAAGACGAGCCTCTCATAGGTGAGAGTATTAAAATCCTAATGGTAAGCTGGAGAAGCATTCACAACAGTGTGCCAGAGTTTGAAGTGCTCATGAAAAGCAGTGAAGCTTACACAACACTAGGTACAGAAAGCTGGTTGAAACCTGAAATTGATAGCAGTGAGATTTTGGTCGAAAATTTAAGTATATATTGCTAGGATAGGCAAATCTGGAATGGGGGTGGTGTATTTGTCACAGTAGATTAGAAATTTAAATCTACCACAGTAGCAACTGAAGCTGCTTGTGAGATTGTTTAGGAAAGACTCAGTATCAGATGTGGGCATAAAATGATAACCAGATCCTTGTATCACCCACCAGACTCATCTCCTGATGTAACCGAAAACTACAGAGCAGACCTCAGTTCATAATTACGTAAGTTCTCCAATCATACTGTAATCATCGGTGGAGACTTTAATCAACCAGCAATTAACTGGGAAAATTACTGTTTTGTTAGTGATGGGCATAAGACATCCTGTGAAACTTTACTAAATGCCTTCTCTGGAAACTAGCTGCAACAGGTAGTTAGGGAACCCCACTCATGATGGATCTAATGGGAATAAATAGACCTGACCTCTTTGAGGATGGCCACATTGAAACTGGTATCAGTGACCATGACACGGTTGTGGAACAATGATCAGCAAGGTACAAAGTACAACCAAGTCACGTCATATCTCAATGAGGAACTTGAAACTTTCAGCACAGAGCAGGAGCATGTAGACAAACTACACACATCAAAAAAAGTTTTGCATCATCCCAGTTCCCAGATCTCCTGAAGACACACATTGACTGTACCACAGACACAGTCCCTTTGACTGTCCAGAGATGTCACTAAACCCATCCGAAGATGTAAATAACCATTCATGAGCAGTGCCTATTAGATGGAGGGCATCCAACAGCTGATCAGTTCCAGTCATTCCACCAGGAAGGAGGTACACACACAGCTCGTGTAGTCTGTAGTTCAACCATGCCTAAATGGTCAATATCGCAGTTCGATCGCGTCCACAGTTACTTTGTGCCATGAAGGGTTCTCAACAAGGGAAGTGGCCAGGCATCTCCGAGTGAATCAAAGGGATGTTCAGACAAGTAGGAGATATTGAGAAACAGGAACCGTCAATGACATGCCTCGCTCAGGCCGCCCAAGGGCAGTGGATGATCACTACCTACATATTATGGCTTGGAGGAACCCCGACAGCAATGCCACCATGTTGAATAATGCTTTTTGTGCAGCCACAGGACGTCATGTTATGACTCAAACTGTGTGCAACAGGTTGCATGACTCCCAACGTCCATGGCAAGTTCCATCTTTGCAACAACAACACCATGGAGCACGGTACAGATGGACCCAACAACATACGGAATAGACTACTCAGGATCGGCATCACGTTCTATTCACTGATAAGTGTCGCATATGCCTCCAACGAGACAATTGTTGGAGACATGTTTCGAGGCAATTCGGTCAAGCTGAATGCCTTAGACACACTGTCCAGTGAGTACAACAAGATGGAGGTTCCCTGCTGTTTTGGGATGGCATTATGTGAGGCCAATGTATGCCGCTGGTTGTCATGGAAGGTGCCGTAATTGTTGTATGATACGTGAATGCAATTCTCCGACAGATAGTGCAACTATATTGCCATCATATTGGCGAGGCATACGTCTTCATGGATGACAATTCATGCCCCAGCATGCACATCTTGTGAATGACTTCCTTCAGATCAACGACATCACTCTACTAGAGTGGCCAGCATGTTCTCCTGACATGAACCCTATCAAATATGCCTGGGATAGATTGAAAAGGACCATTTATGGACAACATGACCCACAAACTACTGAGGGATCCACGCTGAACCGCCGTTTAAGAGTGGGACAATCTGGACCAACAGTGCCTTGATAAACTTCTGGATAGTATGCCACGACGAATACAGGCATTCATCAATGCAAGAAGACATGCTACTGGGTATTAGAGCTACCGGTGTGTACAGCAATCTGGACCATCAACTCTGAAGGTCTCAACTTATGGTGGTACAACATGCAATGTGTGGTTTTCATTAGCAATAAAAAAGGCAGAAATGATGTGTATGTTGATCTCTATTCCAATTTTCCGTACAGGTTCCGGAACTCTCGGAACCGAGGTGATGCAAAACTTTTTTTGATGTGTGTACATGTAATGGTTGAAGTTTAAAGAATATGTGACCACATACTGGACAGATATATACCCAGTAGAACAATCCATAATGGGAAGGAACCTCCATGGGATTGTTGTTGTTGTTGTGGTCTTCAGTCCTGAGACTGGTTTGATGCAGCTCTCCGTGCTACTCTATCCTGTGCAAGCTTCTTCATCTCCCAGTACCTACTGCAACCTACATCCTTCTGAATCTGCTTAGTGTATTCATCTCTTGGTCTCCCCCTGCGATTTTTACCCTCCACGCTGCCCTCCAATACTAAATTGGTGATCCGAAACTTCAAAAGAAACAGAGATTACTGCATAATAGGTGTAAATCAAAGTTTAGGGCTACAGACAGACACATGCCAAATGAAACATGTTCAGCTGTGAAGTGAGCAGTGCATGACGCCTTCAATGTCTACCTTAGCAGAATATTGTCAAATGATCTTTCACAGGACCAAAATAAATGCTACTCATGTGTAAAAGCTTTTAGTGGCACCAAAGCTAGTGTCCAGTCCCTCGTGAATGAGACAGAACTGAAACTGAGGGTAACAAAGAAAAAGCTGAAATATTTAACTCCATTTTCAAATGCTCCTTTACAAAGGAAAAACCAGGAGAATTGCCCCAATTTAATCCTTGTACCAGGAAAAGATGAATGAAGTAAGTATTATTGTCAGTGGTGTTCAGGATGAGCTGAACAGCCGAAATCGTTAAAACTGAATGAAGCTCCAGGGCCCAATGCAATCCCTGTTAGATTCATAACTCAATTTGTGACTGAGTTAGTCCCTCTTCTAACTATAATCTATCATAAATCACTGTAACAGAAAACTGTGCCCAGTTTTTGGAAACAAGCTCAGGTCACACCTGTCCAGAAGAAGGGTAGTAGAAGCCGTCCACAAAACTAATGTCGAATATCCTCGACACTGATTTGTTGTTGTATGTTAGAAGATAATCTGTGCTCAAAAACAAATAGGTATCTTTAACAGAATGACCTCCTCAATGTCAACCAGCACAGATTCTGAAAACACTGATCATGTGAAACCCAACTTGCACTTTTCTCATGTTACATATGGAAAGCTTTGGATGAAGGCAACCAGGTAGCTGCAGTATGTCTTTATTTCTGAAAAGCATTTTACTCAGCACCACACCTACACTTGTCAAAAGTACAATCATATTGGGTATTAAGTGAAATTTTGAGATTGGGCTGAGGACTTTTTGGTAGGGAGGACACAGCATGTTAACTTGGATGGAGTGTTATTGTCAGATGTAGAAGTAACTTCGGGAGTACCCCAGGGACATGTGCTGGGACATTGCTGTTCATGTTTTATATTAATGATCTTGCAGACAGTTTTAATTATAACATCAACAATGCAGGAAAAGATAGATTGCTACTTACTATAAAGAAGACACACCAAGTTGCAGACAGACACAATTAAAAGACACTCACATGTGGCTTCCCCCCCCCCCCCCTCCCCACACACACACACCACCACCACCACCACCACCACCACCACCACCAATTCCAGCATCTCAGGCCTTGTGTGTGTGTGTGTGTGTGTGTGTGTGTGTGTGTGTGTGTGTGTGTGTGTGTGTGTGTGTGTGTGTTGAAATGTTTCTTTACGATAAGTAGCAATCTATCTTTTCCCACATTGTCAATATTCCTACATTTCAGGCTTTCTGCAAATGATACAGGTCTCTATAATGAAGTGCTATCTGAAATAAACTGCATAAATATTCAGACAGATCTTGATAAGGTTTCAAAGTGGTGCAAAGATTGATAGTTTGTTTTTAAAGATCACAAAATGAAAAACAATGTAGTATGCTATAACTATAATATCAAGGGGTCACTGTTGGTATCAAACAACTCATACAAATACCATGGTGTAACACTTTGTAGGGATATAAAATGGAATGATTGCATCTGCTCAGTCATGGATAAAGCAGGTGGTAGACTTAAGTTTATTAGTAGAATTCCAAGGAAGTGCAATGAGTCTACAGAGGAGATTGCTTACAAATCATTCATGCAACCCAATCTAGAATATTGCTCATGAGTGTGGCATCCACACCAAAGAGCATTAACAAGGGACATTGAACACATACAGAGAAGGGAAGTACGAATGGTCACACATCTGTTTAATCTGCAGAAAAGTGTCAGAGATACTGAAGGAACTGAACTGGAAGACTCTAAGATATACATAACCTATCCCAAGTATGTTCATGAAAGTTTCAAGAGCCTGTTTTAAAGGATGACTCTAGGAATCAAGCTGTTATGTATCGCTCACATAGGAATCTTGAGTGTAAGATTAGAGTAATTACTGCACACACAAAAGCATTCAAACAATCATTCCTCCTACACTCCATACGTGAATGGTACGAGAAGGAACCCCTACAATGGGACATACCCTCTGCCATGGACCTCACAGTGATTTTAAGAGTGTAGATGTACATATGGGCTGAGTAAAGGCCTTTCAAGCTGACGTAAGTTGAAGAAAAACTAGAGCATTCAGAAACATATCACCAACTTTTGCAATTTAGTTACTGGAAAACATATTAAGAAAGTTTTAAAAGAGTGCACCACTTACAAAACTTTCTCATAATACAAAACTAAACATTAGATTAATACTGTGTACTATAGTCCAAAATGTGTCATACAGAACTTACGATGTTGTGAATCCTGGCTGAAGCTAATAGAAGATGAGCGGACGTTAGGCGACCGTTGTGCTCTTGCTGCATCACAAGTCTGATTAGGATGCCACTCAGCCTTACAGTGGTAACAGAAATACGCATCACAGCCAGGTCTTTCACACTTTATTTTTGGGCAACTGGCACAACCAGTTGCTATCACAGCAAAACTGAAAAAAAGAATGATATACATTTGGCAATAAATTTAAATAGAAAAAATAATTTTTTAATTTGGTAGCCATAGCTAAAAAGGCCACTAAAACATGTGTAAAAGAATACTAACCCACAAAGTCTTTTGTGTGAACATAAAAAATGACAGTTACATACTCTCTAACACTTCTGTATTTTCCAGCTGCAAAATAGCTTCTGTCAGATAGAAAGAATGTATGCCACAAAAGGCATAAAAGGAAAAAAAACACATAAAGCACTTACAAGGAAGGATACACCTTTTTCATATTTAGTGAAAGCTGAATCATTCTCAGAGGTACAGTCACACTGTCTAAAAAGTGAAAATAAATAAAATCGCATACAAATTCTGGTGTTCACAAGGCATAACACTGCAAACTGTTTCGTTACAATACAATACAGTATGAAATATGTAACTACTAATAACTCTGGCAACGTTTTTCAACAACTGCATTTGAGATACCAGGGATATCACTGGTGGGAACACGCTGGGTATAAGGACTAGTGTATTCTTTGTAAATCTAGTGTGGAACTCCAGACTGTTCAAATGAAAGACTATGACACTCTGATATTCATAAAGGAAACTTGTGGAAGTAGCCTGGTAACAGCAGCTTAAGAAGCACTCAAATTGTTTAGTACATTTTCTGAATATAAAATAAAAAAGAAATTGTTTAGTATCTGTGATTTGAAGAGCATCTCAGTTTACACAATTTCATAAATATTTAACAATTTTTGGGAATACTATTTGATGATGTTTTATCTCCACCATATACCAAGACCAAGGTGGTTACATAACGCAAACCCTAAATCTGAAGACATTTATTCTCTTTTACAGTCGTTTGTTTGAAACAGCTAGTATTTTGATAAATGTTTCAAAGTTCAAATCCACACAGAACAAAAAAAAATATTAAAAAAATAATATCTTACATACTTTCATTTACGTACAATCAAAGAGAATCACAAATTTAGGAAACTTCAGAGAGATTGTTTTAACTGATACTGGTAGCTAAATTTGTAACTACGGACTGATAATCTTACCATTTGGTAGTGTTAAAATATTTTGTTGCAATACACTAGCATTAGGGGCACATATTTTGTTGTTGTACAGGAGCATTAGGAGCAGAAGCAAATGAAATCTAAATATGGCCAGCAGAAAAAAGAAGAAAAATTAATTTCCAGCATGAAATAATTCTCATTTCTGGGAATAGCTAGTACAGCTCAAACAATCAAGTGGTCAATATTATCCTTGAAGGTGAAACACAGAGCAAAGGGAAGGGAAGAAGGAAAGGGACAGTTATTTTTATGGGAGAAAGGAAGAGGAAGAAATCTACAGGATTAAAGGCAGATGATATCCTCATGATCACTTACACCACCTTTTACCCTTCCTTAGCTACAGTCTGAGACAACTTTGGAAACCCTTCATTCATCTCTTCCTGTGCAGCTGTTGTCAACATTCTAATTTCTGTTATTAAAAAGCTTGGTTTATAGTTTTTGTGATATTTACAGCATTTTTTAGTTACTGGTCAAGCATATTTTTATCAATTATTTATTAATTGGGTGGCTAACTGAAGCTATAAGAACATCTGACAAAATCTAAAAGCAGAACAGTGCATTCCGGCTGAGTTATCATATGTGAACTACATTCTGTTTAATATTCATGCATTATGCATATCTCTCTATTCTTTCCTAGGTCGTAACAGAATGAAGCATGCCACAGATTTGGCAATGACTAATTCCCTGACCTCAACAGAATTGAGTTTGCCGTCCTCCATGCTGATAAACTACTTCCTGGATCACTGAACATTTTGGTCACTATCCTGTCCTACAATGAAATGTATACACATCACTATTTATTGTACTGATTAAACTGAATCACCATTAAAAAGTACCAAGACATTCATCATATGAAAAGGGGATGTACAACTGCTGTTACAAATGCAGCACATCAATGTAACATTCTATGCATGCACTACCAACCTGCAGTCTGGTGCTGGACACCAACGGGTATCAGGATCAACGGCCAAAACCCTCCGTACCATGAAGTCTTCATATTTCTCATAGAGTGCTTTATCGTTGAGAATCATGCGTATGTCTGAAAGAGCACATCATTTGCAATAAATAATCACGTAGGAGAAATACATACTCAAGCTAAACAAAAGTGTTATGTAACAAGAAGAGATGCCTTTTTTTGTGGTGGGGGAAAGGGAGGGAGGCATTTAGAAGTTACTGGAATAAGTTTACCAAACGGTTGGCTAAGAAAATTTAAATTGTTTGTTTATATTATTATTTTGCTCAGACACGATAAGACTACAAATGAAATCCACCTTTCTGTTTATTATTTTCTATGCTGAGGGTAGAGCAAGTCACTCTTCAACAATTTCAAGACATCCTAAAACTTGCTGTTCTGAAAAATGTAGAACTGATGCTGCGTAACAGTTTACCTTTTGCAATATGAGGCTAAAAGGTAAGAAATAATTATTTCACCGTAAGTTATGGTGTGCATTTCGGGTTATCTTGATCATGTAATATTCCTCACCCTTGCAGAATAGTCATCCCCAAACTAATAGAAGCTGCTGCAGTTATAATGTAGGGAGACAAGGAGCAGCAATCCCTGGCTTCCGCAAACATCTAAACATTTAAACGGAGTGCGGGACCAGGGTTTAGGTTTAAGCACCATCCAATATGCAGTTTCATCTCTTAGGAAGCTTCATCAGACCATACACTACTGTATATGTTTATGACCTGCTACACATTTTTGATATTAACAGGAAAAAATAAATCTGTGGTGTTTCAGTTAACCACTAGATGGGTAAAAATGTAATCTAAGAGCATGGCAAGTTGTCAGGTATCTATGTGATTGTATAGAGATTGATTACACTTTTTCGATTCCAAGTACTTTAATGCAGGCAGCTTGCTGGTAACATCAATCAATGGCTGGTGTTCTTACAAGGCCGAAATTGACATTTTAACAGAAGATAAAAAATTTCCTCATTTAGTAACTGCATTATGCTTCTCATTAAATAGCCATACACTATTTTCAGTCCATCAAGGATTAACCAAACTAAACACACAATAAAATTACCTTTTGAGCAGCACTGCAAAAGATATTGAGGACAATGTTCAAAAAACTTAACAAGTGGTAGAGAGATTTTGTTCACAAAATACATCTAAAACACATAAAATAATCAAAGCTAACAATTTAAGTTAAAGGATAGGTTTATAACAGACTAAATTCCTTTTCTGCTTCCATGCAATTAACTACACATATGCATAACAATTTTCCAACATTCATTAAGTGTTGAAAAGACCTTTTCATAGATGGAAAGCGTTTCTGACAAGAAGAAGTTCCTTTTTTTCCTTAACAACAATAATTTTGTAATTCATTAGATCAAATTAATATAAAACAATCTATTTACTTTCTTTCAACTTTAGTGACTCATCTATCAAGTCAAAGAAAAGAGTAAGAAATAAACGGAGTGTTGTATTAATATTTACCGTCAGGATGCATGGGTTCAGCACATTCCGGACACGCTATGCTAACCCGAGATTCAGAGATCTCTATACGGAGATACTGCTGAAAGCAGTCATAACAGGAACGATGTGTACATGTGGACAGCTCAGGAAAATTCACAAGAGGGTATTCTGACAAGCAGAGGGGGCATTCAGCCACATCCATCTGTAAAAAAGATGTCACTATTTTAAAAAAATGTAAAACACACACACACACACACACACACACACACACACACACACACACACACAGGTGTGTAATTCACTTTTTTTTTAAATTTAGTCATATATAAACAAGCAAATATATTTCAAGCTTTCGCAACACAAGGTTGCTTCATCAGGAAAGAGGGAAGGACGAAAGGATGTGTGTTTTAAGGGAGAGGGTAAGGAGTCATTCCAATCCCAGGAGCGGAAAGACTTACCTTAGGGGGAAAAAGGGACAGGTACCACACACACACACACACACACACACACACACACACACACACACACCGCTACCTCCATCCGCACATATACAGACACAGGCAGACATATGTAAAGGCAAAGAGTTTGGGCAGAGATGTCAGTCAAGGCAAAAGAAAGTACAGAGGCAAATGAAAGTACAGAGGCAAAAGAAAGTACAGAGGCAAAAGAAAGTACAGAGGCAAAAGGTAAGTCTTTCCGCTCCCAGGATTGGAATGACTCTTTACCCTCTCCCTTAGAACCCACATCCTTTCGTCTTTCCCTCTCCTTCCCTCTTTCCTGATGAAGCAACCTTGGGTTGTGAAAGCTTGAAATTTGTGTGTTTTTTTATTGTGTATCAACACACCATCGCTTTCTCGTTTGGTAAGTTACAGCATCTTTGTTTTTTATATATATTTTCCCAAGCAAATATATTTTATATAATATTAGAAATCTGCTATTGTTTTGATGAAGGGAAGTTAAAAAAAAAAAAAGAAACTGAAGAAGTCCTTTTTTGATCTATCAGAAAATAGCTAAGTTAAGTGAGTCATGTTTATGGCCTACTTTAATTACAAGGGGAAGGCGTCTGACATAGCGAACCTATTCGGCTCATATTTGGCAGGTTGTTTGCATACAACCAGAAATGGACGACTAAGATATTTAACCCCTGCCCCCATTTTTTGAGGAAACCATCACTAAAAGAGACTCAAAACAGATGGGATCGATAGATAACTGAAAACTGAGCATTTTTCGTCGTCATAAAAAGGGCCGCAAATTCATATTTTCCTAGAAACCGAAGGAAGAAACATTTTCAACTGCCACTTACGCTGTTCAATTAAAGCACCACTGGCGTAGTGATCAATGTATCTGGCTGCAGAGCACTAAACTTGTATCCAGTTCCCAAGGCATGCAGTGGTTTCTTTTACATTTGTTATTTTATTTTTTCCTTCAGTTTCAGAAGTGGTAGGAGTGTTAATAAAGTAAGTAAATCAGTAAGGAATAATAACAAGGTAGGAAAACCAATTTCTCAAATGACCTGGTTTAGTATAGAGTTAAAAATTTAATCCTGGTCACTTTACAATCACTTTTCACTAGCAACTAGATTGATGGTACTTTTCATATGAATGTTCAGAGCAAATTTAATCATGGCACCAAGAACATCTAAAGAACACAATTTTCACAAGATTATATCATTCTTTCCAAACATTTGGTGGAAAACGGGTTTTATTTATATTTAAAATATTTCTTTCTCGATAATTAATTTTTATGCTTACCACGCAAATAATAACACTGCCTGAAAACTGGTATTGAAAACTAACCATGAATTATACTGTGAACTCTTACTGCTTCAGCATGGTTATGAAATCCCTGTTGTGTTTCCTAAAGCCGACAACAATTCTGAAGCCTCAAATTAAAGCTTTTAATTTCGTGATAAAAATAAGCATCACATAGCTGGCACAGAAGTGTGCAGTTTGATGGTACTCTTTCTACCGTGCAAGTCAGGTGACCCCAAGCCATCTACGAGGGTCACTCCAAAAGAAATGCACACTTTTTTTTAAAATACATCTTTTATTCAACATGTTTGAAAGTTTTACAGTGTGTAGAAACATCCTTTAGGAACAATAATTTCATTTCTCCACATAATTTCCATCCCTCTCAACTACCTTACGCCATGCCTGTATACCGGCATGGTTAATGTCTGGACCAACCTGTTGGAACCACTGTTTGGCAGCATGCACAAGGGTGTCATCATCTTCAAACCTTGTTCCACCAAGAGTGTCTTTCAGTTTCCCAAAGAGATAGTCGTATGGAGCCAGGTCAGGACCGTCAGGTGGGTGTTTCAGTGTTGTCCATCCGAGTTTTGTGATCGCTTCCATGGTTTTTTGACTGACATGTGGCCGTGCACTGTCGTTCAACAGCAAAACATCCTGTTTTTGCCGATGTTGTTGAACACGACTCAGTCGAGCTTGAAGTTTCTTCAGTGTCATCACATATGCATCAGAATTTATGTCCACAAGCAAGAGTCCCTCGTAATCTAAAAACACCGTAGCCATAACTTTTCCAGCAGAATGTGTGGTTTTGAATTTTTTTTTTTTTTTTTTTTCCTTGGGTGAATTTGCATGATGCCACTCCAGTGATTGCCTGTTCGTCTCTGGTGAAAAATGATGGAGCCATGTTTCATCACCTGTCACAATTCTTCCACGAAATTCATCTCCACCATTCTTGTACTGTTCCAAAAGTTCGCTGGATACTGTTTTTCTTGTTTCTTTGTGAGCAACTGTCAGCATCCTGGGAACCCACGTGGCACAAACTGTTTTTAACGCCAACACTTTCAATATTTTGCAAACACTTCCTTCCCCTACCCCAACGTAGCGTCACAATTCGTTCACTGTGATGTATGTCAGCAGTCACCAATTTGTGAACTCTCTGCACACTGTCTGGAGTGTGTGCAGTGCGAGGCCTGCCGCTGCGAGGACAATCCTCAATATTGCCGTGCCCGCTTTCATCATGTAACCAGCTTGCCCACCGACTAACTGTACTGTGATCAACAGCAGTATCTCCATATACCTTCATCAACCTCTTGTGGAAGTTTCTCACTGTCTTGTTTTCACAGCACAGGAATTCTATGACAGCACATTGCTTCTGACAAATATAAAGTGTAGCAGCAATCTTTAAGACATGCTGTGACGATGCCACTCACGGGAACAGCTTGAACTAAGTTTGAACACAAGCTGGAAGGATGTATCTACACATTGTAAAACTTTCACACATGCAGAATGAAAACTGTATTTTTACAAAAATAGTGTGCATTTCTTTTGGAGTGACCCTCGTATAAACATGGTATCATACATGACAGTATTAGTTTGTGCACCCCAGGAATTCAATATTGGAGTAGATGTGTTATCAGCAACATATGGTTTTAAAATGTTCAAGATATGTTTTCTAAATTGAATCATTCAATATTCTGGACTTGGAGCAAGTCAGGTAAATATTTTTTAACGAGTCGTTTGAATCACTGGTCTCTTCTATACCGAATGACCATATTAATCGTTAGTTTCTTATAAGCACAGGATAATATAAGGCAACTATTTTCCAGAAGCTGCAATGGAATACTTCACCATGTACAAATGCATTATTTTATGAGAGATTTGATAAATGTGGTGAATTTCCATTAGAGACTGGAATATTTTTGTTGCATCTTCATGGTTGGTAAGTTGGATTGTCTTAGGAACATAAGTAGAATTTCAAACTGTACAACGAACAGTTCACTGCAGACAGCTGTCTGAATCAGTTAACTGTCAATGCTGCGATCCAAAATGGAGGAAACCGAGTTTCGTACTGTTATTAAATGCTTTCATTTGAACGATTGGACTAGCACACAAATCAAACCAGAATCAGACGAAGTTCACATGAACTCTGTTTACTTTTGGATTAATGAATCTAAACATGGTCGGACAAGCACCCAAGATGGAGTGCGCTCCAGCCATCAAACTGAGTTCACCACGAAGGAAACCACTCACAAAATTCATATCATAATAAAAGACCGCCAAATAAAAATTCATGAGACTGATGAGGCTGTAGGCATCACAACTGAGTGAGTGCGTAAGATCCTGCATGGAGAAGTGGCTGTGAAGAAGCTGTGTGCGAGGTGTGTGCCGTGATCAGTCACAGCCTACCAAAAGTGCAAGCAGCACAATATTTCAACACAGCGTCTGGCAATGTTTAATTGCAATCTGAAAGGCATTTTGTGCTGATTTGTAACTGTTGATGAAACATGGCTCCAGTATTACACACCAGAGTCACAACATATGTCAAAACAATGGACAAAGGCTGTTGAAAGTGCAGCAAAGAACGCAAAGACCATTTTCAGCTGGAAAGGCGATAGCCACTGTTATTTTTTGAGATTCCTCAAGAATAATCCTCATAGATAGCTAGGAAAAAGGCAGAACCATAACTTGACCCTAATACGCTTTATTGCTGGATCATCTGAAACTTGCTTTGGCTGAAAAAAGGCCCGAGTTGGCACAAATCCACAAATTGGGATTCGAATTAGCTCCTTGTCCACCCTATGTGCTAAACTTAACCGCAAGTGACTTCATTCTGTCCCCTAACTTGAAACTTTTCATCAAACGAGGAAGTGATATTGCAGTCAACAAGTATTTGAAGAGTTCAACGGAAACTATTTTTTCCAATGGGATGAAAAAGATAGTGGATAGCTGGACCAAAGTGCGTATCTCTCAAAGGAGACTATATCAAGAAATAAGACGAGCTGGTTACAAATGAAACATTTTTTCCTTGCCTTTTTCCCAAACTCACCAGACCGCTCATTTGCATACTACCAACTGCAATAAATTTCACTTTCCTCCCTTATGCAATGAAGTGCTTCAAATGCTAATCTACACAGTAGTCTTACTTGGATTCACTTCATGTCTCACCATGCCCTTCATGTACCACGAATTTGGACGAATTCGGAATTTTGTGATGACAAGTAGGCGTTCTGTCCTTGTTGGTCTTTCATTTTAGGTTGTACACAAACAACCTGCCAAATATGAGTAGTGTTGGTTGGCCACATCTGAGGCCTTCCTCTTGTTAGAAAGCTGATTCAAAATAATTTCTAAAAACTTCAAAGTATAGGGTATAATGAATTTTACAACACATGATTACAAATGGTAGATCTGAAGTATAACCCAACTAATATCTGGCACTTGGGATTTTATGACTAGTCAGTTTTATTGGTTGTTTTTTGCTGGTTGTGGTTGAGGTAATGTTAACATTTTTATGATTTACTCTTTTCATGAAACAGTGTAATGAATGTTACTTTTCAAGAATTAAATTACTTGAATCACCACATATTTTATTAATTTTTGAACATTTTGAAAAAAACAATTTTGTTTTTAATGTAATAAGAGTTGAGAAATCTGTACACAAATCCCTTTGTTACATCAGAGAAGATTCAGACATTTGTGGTATATGTTTACATAGACAGTTTTTGGGATTTTGCAATTAGCTGTTTATGAAATCTTAGTATCTTGATGAAGTTAACAGCTCATGTAAAACTGCAGAGTGAGTTTTAGATAAAATCTAATAAAAAAAACAGATAGATGCAGCAGCACAAAATGAATGTACAGAAGATTTTCACTGGCTAGTTTTCATCAAACCAGTCAGTATGGCCACGCACATTTTCAAAAGTGGTCACAAGTATTTCAGTACTAAAACAGCTGTTGCAATTAACAGGAAACAATGGAAGATACACTCACAGTCCTCTAAATAGATGCCAATGTAAATTACTAGTGCACAAGATTTTCTGTATATGCGAGGGGGTGGGGCTGCATTTGCACACAGCAGGTAAGTAGAGATGTACCTCAAAATCCTCATCCCACAATGTACTCTCATGCTTAATAGACATGTTCCCAGCAGTTCTCTGAAGTAATTATGTAGGAGGGATTATGGCAGATGTACATAGACTCCTATTTCGTCCTATTTACACTTTTACACGGCATACACTTCTTCGAAAGTCATGCAATTTTCAACTCTGGCATTCCTGTCAAATCTCTTTATTCTTGCTACTAAAGTTTTATGTAATTTCGATATGGAATTACAATTCTGACAAACTGCAGTGTATTACTGTCATATCTTTTTATTACAAAAAACTTTTGTGAAGATGAGTATTTGATAAGGTGATATTCCAATAATGCTTTTCAGAATGATATTTTCACTCTGCAGTGGAGAGTGCGCCAATTTGAAACTTCCTGGCAAATTAAAACTGTGTGCCGGACCGAGACTCAAACTCGGGACCTTTGCCTTTCGTGGGCAAGTGCTCTACCATCTGAGCTACCCAAGCACGACTCACGCCCTGTCCTCACAGCTTTACTTCTGCCAGTACCTCGTCTCCTAACTTCCAAACTTTACAGAAGCTCTCCTGCTTTTGTTAGAATGTGTTTTGTTGCAATGCCTCTCTAGCATCCAGGAAAGTAAAAGTTATGAAGATGTGAACTGAAAGTAATGCACATATGGGCATAGTATGAACAGTAGAAAGGAATGAGTTCCCAGTATCAAATTAATATTTGAGTCATAAAGAGAGCTTGTAATAATAACAGCAACTACACCCAAATGCAATGAAATTCATGAATATTTGCGAGATCACAGAAACTACTGCCTTTCAGCATTCATATCATAAAATCTTATGACTAATGAAGAACTGTGTAAATTTACAGTTTCTTGTCTACTGTCTACATGTTGAAACACTTGAAGTAATTGAACAATGTAAACAAAGTATCAGAAGTCAGGCTGTTATTTTAAAGGAGTATTTCTGTACCTTTGTGGTTGATCCTGAAACAGAAACTGATGTTCTGCTGGTAGCCTGAGGAAGAATACCACTACCTGGTGGAATTCGTAATGAGGGACCATCCCCACGCTCTACATCTCTTGATGGACCTACACCTGCAAGTGACAATCACAATGATGACCTAAATTTTTAAAAATGCAACATATCACAAAAACTTGAGAATACAATGAACTTACAATGTACAGTTTTAAAATGTTTTACAATATGAATGCCTTAGAAATGAGGAAGAAAAAGAAAAACAAAGAATGTTTTAGAAAGTGAAAGATTAAAGCAATAACACTGAAGCCAACCACTGACTGCCCAAAGTGTTCTTAATGTCCTGAGGAAAGAGAACATGTATAATGCATGGTGCACTGAGAGTTACATGTAACTGTTAATTTCTCTAATTGTTCAACAATAGTTCACTTAACAACTGCTATAAAATTTCTTAATACCATCATTCAATTACACTACAAATTTAATAGGTAACGCTAGTGCAAAGGCCTGCCATTTTGACAGTTTAAAAAAGCAACATAATTTCAATAGTACTGACAGTGACACACACACACACACACACACACACACACACACACACACACACACACACTACCAACACCAAAACCAATCTCACTAAGTAATATCGAATGTGTTATCAGAAAAAATGCCTCCAATTAGTCAGACACTGCAATGTGAGTAATACGGTATTTTATCAACCCAGCTACCAACAAATACAATATTTTTGGAAGTTAAAATTACCAATATGCAGCAACCAGTCACAAAATCATGTTTTATTTATTCACTTTTGCAAATCGATTTCAACTGATGAACAGCCATCATTGGTGCTTTCAACCAATATATGCCCTGAGTATTAATACTGCCTTAAGCAGCACTTTATGTTTGACTCTGCTTAAGACAGTATTACTACTCAGGGCATACACTGGTTGAAAGCGCTGATGATGGCTGTTAATCAGTTGAAATCGATTTGCAAAAGTGAATAAATAAAACATGATTTTGCGACTGGTTGCTGCATATTGGTAATTTTATGGTTTACGGTCGACTTGGGAACCACATGGAGCCCACCATTCATTTTTGGAAGTGTCATGGTGGTGGTGGTGGTGGTGGTGGTGGTGATATAGGAATGATGATCACCAACGGCAGAAGCTTAATGATAATGACTAGAAAAGTATTTATGTTCAGTGCAACCAATAATGACAACAATTGACTTAATGCAGAAATTAAACACTTTTGCAATATGATAAATCTTTAGAAGTGTTGGTTAAAGCTTACCACACATCATAAATCACACTCTATATTATTAAATACATGAACCAATGTAATTAAAGAAAGCTTTGGGCAATTAAACTGAGGTTCATGATAATCTAAGAAGGTTGTGAAATATGATAACTCTGTATAGCTACCACAGAGAATAATTGTAAAGTCTGGGATGCACAAGCTGCTATTATGTTTTCTCCTAGAATGGCTATGCATGAAGTCCACAACCATCAGCGAAGTCAGATATTGATGAAGTATCTTTCAGAAACTTGTGGGAAGTTAAGGGCTCACATTAAATCACTGAATGATTCACATTGATCTATTCCATCTCTTAATAACAGTCAGAAGGAGAGGTGGCTAAACAGATGAAAAAAGATAGGTCTTACTACAAAAAAACTTCATATAAAAATGTACTGCCTGACCACTACACTAACTCACAAATTGGTGGCAATGAAATAAGCACTTTCAGTATCGAAAATCAACTGGCACTACTACAAACAAAGTGAAAGGCCCTGATGGAATTCCTAGGAGACTACACACGGAATTCACTGAGGAAGTGGCTGCTTTTGTAGTTAATATTAAGAGAGAATATCTAGTGTTAGAGAAAAAGTTCACTACAGTATGGGTGGGGAGGTCACTCCTGTTCATTAAATTGCAGAAATAAAGAATGCACAGAATTGTAGACCAATATACTTATAATATTGATGTGTTACAGGATCCTAGAGCAAATTCTATGATCTAACATTACGATACTGCTGAAAGAAAAAAGCTTTTCTTTAAGTTTCTTGCAACCAAGAGAGGGTTCTAAGAACTTTTGATTGAGAAAACACAGTACTTTTCAGGACACTTAATGTACCAAAAAGTAACACTGGAAAGTAATATAATTACACAATCTGTGGTGAATTTATGCTGTCTGTAAAATTGTTTAACATCTAGCGCAAGTCATATAAATGAAACTATCGTGAAGTCAGTAGGATGAAAGGTGAATATAAAATAGGTTTCATTACTGCCACATATATATGCATGACCCTTTCTAGAACTCTACCAGCAAATCTATCCTGGGTTATTAATCCAATGTCCTGATTAAGTAGGCCTGATGGCAATAAGAATAAAGACACAATTTAGTAGATCCCAATATTAAAGCACAATAGAAAAAGTCAAGGAAGTTCAATGGGATCATTGGCAGTAAGCAACACTGTTTTAGTGAAATCCTGCATTTTTGCAGACTGCTGTTGGGTGTACTTCAAGTTATTTTTTCAACAGTCCATATTCAAATAGAATAAGTGTCATTGTTTGTCACCACCAAGCATTGTACAATGGCTTACACAGTATGTATGTGGACGGAAATGTAAAATTAAGCTAATTCATTTACTTTTTGTAGTCTTTGGTGATGATTTTTCTTGAGATTAAATTATTTTTCACCCACAAAGGAAAAAGCAAACATGCTGACATGTACTTTTTATTCATATTTAAACATGCAAAATTTTTGAAAGTAGTTTGATTAACTCTTAAATATCACAGTTTAAACCCAAACTTGAGGAACTAGTCAAGTACTCCATAATTTTTATGATATTACTGGCTAATTATTTCCTTGGCTAATTATTTCCTTGTTAACACAAAATTCTAAATTCTCAATAAAAGGAAATGGAGTATCTGTAAATTACTGCAGTTTAGTTATTACCAAGGCTGATAGTCTTAATTTAGTTTTAGTTACAACAGACTATGTCTTAACTAAAACTGAATTAGGACTATTTTGTTGTGAAACCCCTTTCTTGAAATGATTTTTACCACATCCCTGTTTGTCTGATACCTGATGATTGTCACAGAAGACTAAGGAGGTGACCAGCAAAGATGTGGGGTAGTCATGAACAGATGTCCAACACCTACCATTGCCATCAAGGGTAATTTGAGGACTGTGCAGTGGGCAGAATCCTCCCAACCTGCTGTCAACACTTCAGCAATTAGTTTGTCTATTAAGATGTGACAGTGTACGAGCACACTGCATCCTAACACCTCCATCCAGTATGCCAAACTCAACTGAATGGACAGTTGTGCAGTACCTGCTGACACAAATCAAACTGATCACACTTGGGATCAGTTGAATCTTGCAGATAATCATCACAAGAACCCCCCCCCCCCCTTCATACTGGATGACTTCAGCAGGCTTTCCACTGGAAAACGAGTCAGGCTTGAGCAGCTACATCTCTACCACGTTTCAGTGCATAGAAGTGAGCAACATTGTTTCATTTCACAGATGTGCACTTTCAAACAGCTTTCCTTTGTTTTGATTATCACTTAGTTTTACATGAAAGCCATTTATTCCTCTTTGTAAATCTTACTCTTTCATTCCCTATTCTCCTTGACTCTGAGATCACACACATTTGCCGAAGTAAAGGTGGTGCAAAATTTTTGGTTGTTTACATACTGCACCTTTGAAGGGACAATGTAGCTCTTTGTCTCCGCTTGTAGACATACTCCATTTCCTTATAAAGCTACTAAAGAACTATTATAATAATTGAAGCCACGCATTTTGGATAACGTGAAGGCAATTAGTTTAAATCATAAAATTTTGGGTTATTACTGGATTATTTCAGTACTGCTTAAAAAAAAAAAAAAAAAAAAAAAAAATTGCACCTAATGGCTTAAGCCTCAGCCTCTTATGTGACAGTTCCTTTTGAATGCTGTCTGCACAAACGTCTTCAGTCTGACACAACAGAAATATCCCAGTTTGCTATCTACATAAATACATAATTATATGTTTACATTTAAGAAACCTACTTAAGACTTTAGTACAATTTCTATACATGCACAACTGAAATCACTTTAAATAAATATTTTTGTTACCATTTACAGCAGAACTGCGAGAACTCTTTGTTGATCCAGAACCCCTGGTGATGCGGCGAGTGACTAGAGGACTGGAGTAAAGCAGACGGCGCAGTGAGAAACGTGAGAGGCCACGCTTGCGTTGTCCACCTCCACCCACAGAACATGTTGAATGACTATCACTGTCATGGGACTTGCGCATTGTTAATTTGAGTTACCACTTCACTGTCATTCTAGGCCTGCAAAGAATTAGAGAAAATTTAAATATTCTAATTCAGAACACATTAACACTTAATTTTAAGAAGCTCCTTAATTATTTACAAATAAAGTGTTTGAGGTACCCAAACAACTCCGTTGATTTTTCATTGCCTTACAAACGTTAGTGAACAGTGGTAGATATTAATGATAACATTAATAAAATGAAATGCATTTACTCTTAGTTTTTATAAAATTTACTCTGAAAATTAGTTATAATTTCTAACAGCAATATATATTCCTATAAATGAAAATCGTAACTTCAAAAGAACTTTAGTGACTTTGCCACTGCAAGCAGGGTCTTTAAAAAGTTCCAAATGAAATACTTCTTTAATTATTCAGTCTCATTTATGAACTATCACAATCTTTACACAGAGGAAGAAAGTTTCTCATTCCCATTTAGGCCCTCTTGATCACATCAGGTACTATTTCTGTGACTGTTCTAATCTTCTAGTGCAGGCTATGCAATGGAGTTCCTTATTATTCAATATAATGTGTAAGTTGATAATCTCACTTAAAGGAGAATTGCTCCAGATACAAATCTGTAATCACTCTTCACATGAATTTGTGCCATATGCTGCCCATAATAAGAATTATCAGTGCTACAATTTAAATAAATTTCTGGGAATGTAACACACACTGTCAGATCATGAAAGCAGCATTGATACATTTGCTGTAGGCCCTCCCAGACTGTGTTAACTGACCAAATGGGTCAAGTGTGTAATCCCACAGCATGATTTATTTAGTTCTCGCAGAAAATTTTCAATGCAGCATCTTCACTGTATCAGTTTAGTTCTTCATCTTTATCATGACAGTAAAGTTGTACGTACCCAATATCAACGCCAACTGGTAGTTTACAATTTGTTAGAGACAGTTAGCCACTTATCTGACTTCTAAAATGCCTTCCAACAGCACACCTCTGTGTTTATACTAATTTGATCCATTCTTGTGACTTTTTCATTGCACTTTATTAGTCAGGTCTTTAGGAAAAATATGGGGAGGTTATCAATGGACTGTACATTCAATACATTATCTTAAATATGATAAGGCACAATGATCTTTTGGCTTGTAGGAGAGTAATTGTCAGCATTGAAGGCGGGGTAGGTAAAAGTGGAGTTTGGATAATAACTTAGTCACTATTCAAATGAACCATTAATAACTGTATATGATAGTAAATGCACATTTTATATATCAAAGCAACAAAATGATACTTATCTTGTTGTAAGAAAGTTAATACTTGCATAAGCAATTCTAGAAGCACCTGACAGCATTATGTTGCAAATACTACTAACAAGGGCAAGGCCTCAGACATGGCCAACTGATGTGGCACATATTTGGCATGTCACTTGGGTACAACACAAACCCAGGAAATAAGAGATTTTGGCTCATTACCTCTCCCTCCCCCTTTCCATTTTTGAGAAAATAATCCCTGAAGTCCTTAATGTTCAAGTAGCTCCAAATCAATGGAATAAAGAGATATTCGAAAACTAAGCAATTTTCATCATCATGTATGGGGTCCATAAATGCGTAATTTCTGATAAATTGAGAAAATAAACTATTGCGGTTGCTGTCAATATACTCAGATTGTTTACCCCGTCCTGCAAAACAGCACCTGCCGAGCAACCAAAGAACCTGCCTGGGGAATGGAGGACCTGAATTCAATTCCTACATGGATTAAGCTGTTTGTCTCCTCCCCTCCATTCTCATATGCATTTTACTCGGTACCAGTATCTAAATTGGTGGGAATAGGAATAGTAAGGCAAATAAATCAATGAAGGATATTAACAACATAGGTAGATAAATTTTCAAAGAACCTGAATTAGTGATGAATTGGAAGTTTAATTCTCATTGCCTGATACATCCAAGGACTCTCTTCTAATCCATCACAAGGAACCATCAATAGCTGACACTGCATGCACAAAAATACACGAATCCATGTGTGTTATCCTAATTGCTTGTTCATTTTTGTGTAGTTTTGAATACAATCATTTACAAGTGGCGGTTTCCAGCAGTAATACTAGCGAACCGGGATTGTACTTGCAGGAATTTTTATCACTATTATATCCCTGGAACTAAATACACCTACGAAAACAATAAAGTAAAGAGAAAAAAACTGCGAAGAATATGAAGGAATCTTACCTTGGTCGCTCAGCCAACACCACTTTACTTCAAGAGGTGGGTTGGGTTAACCTTTTCTGTGCATAAAGTGGCAGGCAATTTCTTGGAAAACTGTGTGTATCTGGATCCTGCATATGACGAAAAATTTTCAGTTTTCAATTATCTGTTGATCTCATCAATTATGAGTCAATTAAGAGACAAACTTAAGGGGTGATTTTCTCGAAGAATGTGCAGGGGGAGGGGGTGTTTTAGTGAGCTAGGAATACTCCATTTTAGGTAGTACGCAAGCAACCTGCCAAACTTGAGACAGGTCAGTTGGCCATGTCACACACGCGTGTACTTGCCAAGTCTGCCACAGATTCAGAAACAAAAAGGAGAGAATTCTAACTAACAACTCCACCATATACTGATGGAAAAAATCGCAACACAAAATAAACTAAGTAGAGTACTGTACTGAAATCTTGGAAATATATCTGTGTAGATAACATATTTAAGTTATTAACTAGGGTTGCCTCAAGTTTCCCCCCAAGTGAAATTCCCTGATTTCCAGACAAGTTTTAGCATTTTTCCCTGACAAATTATGAAACCTCAAGGGTAAGTTAAGGCGTAAGTTGACAATCTGTCTTTGCAGTTACACTACAAGAAACAATAGTGTGAAGGAGGAAAAATCCAAAAAAAAATTGCATGCAGATGGCATTTCCTGATGTGAGCAAAAATCATATTTACTAACATCAACATCTTTTGTAAAGAACTGTTTTAGATAGAGAAAACAAGCCAAATGGTATGTGTGCTTCATTAAAACCACTGATGTTATTTTATTTCAGTAAAATGAAACATTTGGTGACAAAAATACGCATTTCCTTGGAGTCACAATACGGATTTAAAATACCTTAACTGATTTCAGAAATAATCTCAGAAAAGAGTAGGTCTCTTGAAAGAAGTGTATAAGGTGGGGAAGAATTGTGTAAATCAACACTGTAAATGACCGCCAATAAAATGTTGGTTTGACTATATTCGTTATTGTCAGTTATTACCCACTGTGTTACATCTTTTATTTTACAGGTATTGTGTGATTTTTCTTTCAAGAAATATATGACTGCATAGCATACAAAGTGCCAGAGACTGAAACAATTTTCTTCTTCTCATTGTCCATACTTTCTAACACATTAACTACTTTTGACGAGTCAAAATGTACTAGAACATGTAAAATGTCTATAAACTGCCACACTGTACAACGTGCTTACAGTGAGATAGTTGCAATTGCTGAAATTCATTGCTCATGGTCTCTGGCCCACTGAGGGGCACTGCAGTCCCGGGTCCATGGATAAACCATGGAAGTCCACGGCATTAGACCACACACACACACACACACACACACACACACACACACACAAACACAAACACAAACAGTCCCAGCCTGTGGATAGATCAGTGAGCCTAGATCCAATGGGCAGGGCCTACACATTAGTGGGAACCGAACGGCTTCAGATCGGCAGGCCCAATTCATTGCAGATTCCCGCAGAAATGGCCTCCGGTTTTGGCCCGTCCTGGAAATCCACTCATGTGGCCAGCTATTCACAAGCCACAGACAGCATGTTGATGAAATGAGACCACGGTGATCAATCCATGCAACAGATAACTTGCACGAATACTCCGAGAATCAATACTAATGAGGATAGGTAGCAACTCGCCCTAAGGATGATCGCTGAGCCACGGACAAGCACATAGAAAAGACAATCACTCTCACAACTAAATTTTCAGCCAAAGCTTTTGTCAGAAAACGAGAGCACAGACACATTCATACAATCACTCAGACATTCACATGACTGCCGTCTCTGACCCCCCAGACACATTCATACAATCACTCAGACATTCACATGACTGCCGTCTCTGACCGCTGCATCTACAGACTCTGAGAATCAGATTCAAGCAAACCACTCCTCATGCCTCTCTTCCTCTCATCGGCGGCTGCTGGCTAGTGGCAAGAAGTGGTGGCATCACTGACAGTAAGCTGAGGGGAGTGGTAGGAAGGGGAGAAGCAACAGGAATGAGGAAGTAGGGAAGTGGCACATATACTTAGCTGCACCCAGCCAGTGACGATGCTCGACACCTCAGTAAACAGATCATTTCCATCTACTGATACAAAAATGAAATTTTTCGAGTTTTTTTTCTCCAAATTTCCCTGACTTTCCTGACAAAAATTCCCCGATATTCCTATTTCCAGAACCTGTGGCAACCCTGTTAACTCTGCAAAATCACAGGTGCAAGTAAGTTATTGTAATTGTGAAATGTCGGTACATTAAGAACCAGTGTAACAGCCAGAAAGTAGAATGTAAGTGTGCAAACATGCATGCATTGTGTGTAATGGTGCCAGACGTCAGTTTGTGGGATGGAGTTCCAATGCCTGTTGCACTTGGTCAGTCAGGCAGTTAATCTTGGCTGTGGACGACCCTGGAGTAGTTGTCCAATAATGTCCGATATGTGCTTGATTGGAGACAGACCTGGTGACTGAGCAGCCCACAGCAACATGTTGACACACTGTAGAGCATGTTGGGCTACAACAACAGTATGTGGGGATGCATTATCCTTTTGGAAAACGCCCCATGGAATGCTGTTCATGAATCTTAGTGCAACAGGTCGAGTAACCAGATTGACCTACAAATTTCTTGTCAGGGTCTGTGATATAACCATGAGAGTGCTCCTGCTGACATACGAAACTGTACCATACATCGTAACTCCAGGTATATGTCCCATGTGCCTAGCACGCAGAAAGATTGGTTGCAGGCCCTCAACTGGCCTCCTCCTAACCAACACATAGTCATCTCTGGCACAGAGGCAGAACCAGCTTTCATCATAAAACACAATCTGCTTCCACCCTATCTTCTGGCGAGCTCTGGTTGGACACGACTGAAGTCATAAATAGTGGTGGTTTGGTGTCAGTGGAATGCATGCTACAGGGCGACCTGGCTCTTTGAAGTAACCGATTTGTAACAGTTCTTTGTGTCACTGTGATGCCAACTGCTGCTCAAATTGCAGCTGCAAATGCAGTAGAATGCGCCAGTCATATGCCGAACACAATGGTCTTCCCTCTCAATAATGCCGTGTGGCCATCTGGAGCCCAGATATCTTCTGATCAAATATTCTAGTGACCACCACTGCCGGCAATGATTTACAGTGGCTGCATTCCTGCCCAGTTTTTCTGCAATATCGGAGATGAAACAAAGCTTTTCCTAACCCTATAACATGACCTCATTCAAACTCAGAGAGGTGTCGATAATTGCATTCTTGACTAACATCAACTCACCACTTCCAGTCTCAGTGGTAATCAACACTCACGACCATTACAGCGTGAATTTCAAGCAAACCAGATTTTTATTCTTCTAGTGGCGTTACTAGTTGCCACTCTTTACGGAACTGGCGTGAAATATGAATAGATATCAGCTTTCAGATGCAGAAACACGTCTACCAAGTTCCGTTTATGTCACCCAACTACTACTTGGTGTTGTGATGTTTTTCCGTCAGTGTATATTTGCAAGCATTATGTGGAATTGTATACGATCTAATTCACAACAGCTGCAAAGGGATTTGTATATCTCTCTTTTTGAACAGGCCTGCTGTTCATATATAGCCTTAACCACTGGATCATCTTTACTAGTCACAAGTGCTAATAAACATATTACATGATAGTATGACAAATTCAGTCCCCGCTACCCTTTATATATATATATATATATATATATATATATATATATATATATATATATATAATCATTTACTTTACATATGAAGGACTAAGCAGACGCCGTAATTAGTCACTGCACACTAATCTCTGCTGTGTGTGTGTGCGCCACAGGCTAGTATTGCTAATCAAGCAGGCTCGGCGCGTTCCCCTGGAAATGAGGCCAGCGGGCTCGGGCTGGCCCAGCCTCAGCTTTCTCCTGCAGGGCTAGGCGGCGCCACTTCCCCGTGGAGGCCGCTTCTCAGCGCGCCGCAAGGCCTTTGCTTGTGTTGCGGCGCACCAGACCGATGTTGCGAGTCAAACTTGCCCGCACGTCATCTGTTGTGCACAAGATTGTAACGGCAACCTAAATTTTGTTCGTAATAAGAAAACGACGTAACTATGCACCCTCGATTTGAAAGGCAAACTATCTTACATTTATTTGTTTCAACACTGCTTCAAATGCTCAAGTCAAATGCCTGATAGTGCTCCATTTTCTTCAAAAATGGTTCAAATGGCTCTGAGCACTATGGGACTTAACATCTATGGTCATCAGTCCCCTAGAACTTAGAACTACTTAAACCTAACTAACCTAAGGGCATCACACACATCCATGCCCGAGGCAGGATTCGAACCTGCGACCGTAGCAGTCGCACGGTTCCGGACTGCGCGCCTAGAACCGCGAGACCACCGCGGCCGGCTCCATTTTCTTCCCACAAAGCAGCAGTTCATCGTCTCATTCACTGTGAGGCTTGTCCAGGGATGTGAAAATCTTGTTACCCAACAGAAAGTGTATGTATTGTTCGGCCGATTCAAGTTTCATACATCATTGATGATAATAAAGCTCTTGTATTATTGAACGTCTTGCACTAACTACGAATCCCTTGAGTGCGGGTTCGCAAAAGGCCAATGACGTTTACGGCATTCGACGCCCCCACATACGGTCTACTATGCAACCACAATATTGGCTGCTAATGGCAACAGGGGGGCGGGACTCGACATGACCAATGGTGAGGTTACGGAGCGTAATCCAGAAGTAACTCACAATAGTGCTTGGTTTGGTTTTGTTTTGCTTTGCTTTGCTTTGCTTTGCTTTGCTTTGCTTTGCTTTGCTTTAAGGGGCTCCGGAACGCCCTATACTTGCAATGTTAAAATAACGCTTATAAATTACATCTTTCCTCACAAAGTATTTGAGGTAGTAAGTTGAACTTTTTACAGATTATTTATTGGAATATGGGCTACAACTTAACACAGGGATTTTACAAAATTTTAGTTCAGTTATTAAAGATTATTTTTTTTTCAATTGTAATGAAAATTCACAACATTTTTTTGCAATTTTTTATTTATATATTCAAAAATATACAGTTTTTTGGAAAAAGGCTGTGTTAAATTATGCAGAAGGTACTGTGTAACATTTACTGAAAGTTTGAAACAAATATGTTTGGAAGATCCTTAGAAAACATGTAATTAGTATGAGAAAATAAAAGTTTTGGGAATCGAGCGACAAAGATTGGATTAACTTTTTAGTGCATTCCAGGTCCATAGGATGGATTATCTTCATCCTCTGCAAACTCCTCCTCCAGCTTCCTCTTGTTCCTCCTCCTGTTTACTCTTGCTTGTATTTCTAGACTCTTTACAGCCCTGTCTGCAGCCGGAAGGCGTTCCTTGTCTAAAGCAAGCATCGCTCGTTGTTGTGTTCGTAGATTTTGCTACCATTTTCTTCAATTGCAGTTACTGCAACACTGTTCCAAAAGGTGGTCATGTATGAACACTTATCACATTTCAGTTGTATTTCACTAGCAAGTCCTACGTGCTTTATTATGGAGAGTTCCAGACCAACTTCACTACATGAATACATCTTACACAGTTTGAAAAAATTCCTTTGAGAACCGACATATCAAATATTTCATTCACATCCGATTCGCCCATAAAACATTCATAGTTTTCACTCATTGAACCAAGCTTCTTCTGTGAAGTATTTTCTTTCCCACTTAGACTGCTATGGGCAGGTGTACTTGAGAGGTTAGGTTCACTCACTTGGTTATCGTCTTTATTGTTTACAGTAATAACACATACCTTTGGCTTTCCAACATTTCTCCTTTTCTTAAAAGCCTTCAGAGGATTTCTAATAACTTTACTTTTACTCATTATTATACTTCAACAAAACAGAGACTCAAGAAACAAAATTAATTACGAATATTTTCGAGATAACGACAGAGTAAATAAACATGAAACAATCGACAATCACACCAGCGATATATATTGAACCATCACAGGTTAGCCACAACACATACTTTATCTCACATCCCTAAAATGTACCTGATGAACACGGTTAATAATAACACCATTTGACAGCAGTTTAACAGCGCCACAGTGGGTCACGCCCATGTAGAACACATTTCAAAAAAAATTTAAAAATAGTTGTAGTCTTCGGAATTGAATAAATTATATATCTATTAAAAGGTAATAGTCTGCAGATTCAGAAAACGCAAAAAAGTAAAAATTGAACTTTTCATGATTTTGAGCCTTTCCGGAGCCCCTTTAGGTGAAAAAAACAACTGGGGTCATACGCGCCCAAGTCAAAACTATAGAACACAAAGAGTGAAATGAAATGATCGTATGGCATTGTTGGCCGGGAGGCCCCATGCGGGGAAGTTCGGCCGCCGTATTGCAAGTCCTTTTTAGTTGACGCCACTTCGGCGCTTGCGAGTCAATGATGATGAAAGACAAACAACACCCAGTCATCACGAGGCAGAGAAAATCCCTGACCCGGGAATCGAACCCGGGACCCCGTGCGCGGGAAGCGAGAACGCTACCGCAAGACCACGAGCTGCGGACACAAAGACTGAGAGGATTTAAAAAACGACTACACGTCTGTCCCAATTGACATAACAGAAGGCAGCTAAAAACAGGCACGTGGAAAAAGGGCTAAAAAAGACGCCATACAGAAACGAGGGCCAAAACTAAAAATTAAACGGCCTTCATCATATTGCTTTGGCGGATAAAAAAAAAAGTAAGAAGCGGTCGACAGCCCACGCGTCATTTGCTAAAATTGCCGACAACTCAGACGGCAAACCCAAACGGGAACGTAAAAGGTTAAATAGTGGACATGAAGTGGCGGACAGTTAAAATTTGAGTGCAATGTGTACAAAGTGGTAAGGAAGCGCCACTGAGCAAATGACGATGGGTAAAAAAAGGCAGTGCCCGAAATGCAGCCCAGTTAAAATAACCTCCTTCCGGCAGGAAGGCCGAGAGAAGGTCACCCAAGCCGCTGGGAGAGGCATAATAAGCCGGAGTTTATTCCTGTGAAGGGAGGGCCATTGGCAATGCCAAATGGACACCACCTCCTGACAGACGGCAACACAGAAATCATCGGAGGGAATATAGGTACTGGCGGGCTGAGGTACGAGGACTGCAGCTTTGGCTGCAGCGTCAGCAGCCAGCTTCGTTTCCTGGCAGACCGGCATGACCAGGGACCCACAGAAACATCACACTGGCTCCACCAAGAGTGAGCAGTTGACCGTTTTCCTGGACCCGCTGCACTAAGGGATGGGCCGTGTACAGCGCACATAGACTTTCAAGGGCACTCAGTGGGTCTGAGCAGACGACACATTTGGAAAGGCCGTGTCGCCAGACGTACTCCGTGGCCCACAACAGTGCTGAAGATCTAGTGGTGTTGATACAAAGCAGAGCAATGACAACGATAAATAAAGCAAACATTGCAGTATATCTAAATTATTGTCGAAGTTGACATTTCGTCAGAAAGAAACCCAAGGAATTTCGCAGAGTGGGAAAGACGTGACGGATGAAATATTAGCGTTTCCGCAAGACGACTCAGTGGACTGTGCGATGTGTCTTATACGCTCGACATTGCGGGCAATGTACGTGAGGAGAACAATGACGACGATAAGTGCTTAACAAGTGAAATTGACATCGAAACAGATGTCGAGCCATGTAATCCTTGTCGCACAGGGAGCTCCGAGCCCCGTCTCTAGTGAAACGTAGTAAATGATCAGGTACCAAACATAATTACGTACATGGGCGATCATTCGCAGCACAGAAAAAAATTATGAACAGATTTCGAATAAACCTGCAACAATATGATAGTGCAGTGCATAACAAAAACTACGGATATTCAAGGGAGGACAAGGCGCAATTATTATAAAAAGTGCTGTTTGCGCGTTTCAAGGATGCGCGATACAATTTACAGGATGTGTATATAGTGACCTACTACGTTATGCACTTCAAATTGTGCGCGTTGCAGATTACGGTGATTTCAAAGGAAGCAGTAAATGGTTGCATAACTTCAAATAGTGCTTCAGAAATGGTAGACTTAAGATAACGAAATTTTAGGCAAAGCGTCAACTTGACGATGCACAGCGACGGAATCGCTCCGAAAATTTATAGACGAGATGAACAAACATATTCCATCGTTCATCAAGAAATTTGTTTTCAACTCCGACCAATCGGGATTTACAGAGGAAATGCATATGAAAGGAACCCTGACTTGTAGAGGTACCAAGAGAGTTGTATCAAGATTGACTATCATTATCAATGCCTTAATGCATCCATATATAGAATTATGCAGACGGTTAATCTGATTGGCTGGAACGTTATTTACTACGCCGCGAGTTTTCTCCTGTGCTTGATGTTGCAGGGGTAGCAGGGAATATTTACGTCACAGCAAGCAAGAGTAGGAAAATGGGCATAAGAGAACTCCAACTATGGTATGAGCACTGCTTTTGGCCAATAGCTGGTCAAAAGCACTTCCTTTTACTTGATTCCTGCTCTGCATATAAAAATCTTACTCCTTTAGAGCAATCTAACCCTCCTGAAAAGTTTGTGACATTGCAATTAATACGACACTGGACAAATTCAGCCTCTGGATGTCTGCTTTTACATGCCTATAAAACCTATCATCACATTATATAAAGATGGTATCTGTTCTTTCGCACATGCGGTGACCATGCAGCTCTCTTAGAACGAAATGATAATTAAATCAAGACCCTAAGCTGTCTACAGGCGTTGATATACATCATCGGAGAAAGTTGAAAATGTGTGCCCCGACTGGGACTCGAACCCGGGATCTCCTGCGTACATGGCAGACGCTCTATCCATCTGACCCACCGAGGGCACAGAGGACAGTGCGACTGCAGGGACTCAGTAAGACTGTCTGCCGCGAGTAATGAGTTTAATGGGCAGGGGCACTACGAATGTAGTATGTGGACATTAAGTTGGGATTGTGGGTCTCACGGGGAGCGTGCAAGGGATAAATCCCTGCAGTCGCACAATCCTCTATGCCCTGGGTGGCTCAGATGGATAGAGCGTCTGCCGTGTACGCAGGGGATCCCGGGCTCGAGTCCCAGTCGGGGCACACATTTTCAACTGTCCCCGTTGATGTATATAAACGCCTGTCGACAACTTAGGGTCTTGATTTAATTATCATTTTATCATCACACTATCTGCAGCTACGCCTTAAAGGATAGCCCGTTTCACGATAAGCTCCATGACAGACTGTTACGCATTCGGTTGCGTGCCATCACATTCCATCAGTTCTCATCACCCCATTAGACCAATATGATTCTATATGCATTCTTTACGAGTGGATACCTAGCTGAACGTCCTGCACGGTTCGACCTTGATGGTGCGAACCTTTCTGATCACTGCGGCGTAGCCGGCCTCTGTGACCGAGCGGTTCCGGGCGCTTCAGTCCGGAACTGCGCTGCTGCTACGGTCGCAGGTTCGAATCCTGCCTCGGGCATGGATGTGTGTGATGTCCTTAGGTTAGTTAGGTTTAAGTAGTTCTAAGTACTAGGGGACTGATGACCTCAGATGTTAAGTCCCATAGTGCTTAGAGCCATTTTTGAACTGCGGCGCATCTTTTTTCATTCGAGTGTTTATGGTGCAAGCTGATTTGTAAACATTTTCAGAATGCAAATACAACCATAAATCGTTTCTTTATTTTACAGCTTGTTCTTATTACAGCTTGTTCTTATTTCGCCGTTAGAGAGGAAAAAAAGGCGCAAAGTACAATGAAAAAGAGGTGGCGTCCATTACTTTCTAAATATCTTTTTCATAAATGTCTGTCTTATAATATTAGTAAGATGTCTCTTGTTTTTGCAGTTCCCAGCAGTTTATACACTTTACTGTAGGAGCTTTGTGAGGAACCTTCCTGATAAATTTTGCTTTGGACTTTTAATAAAGCAGTGACCACTACAACTATATACTGTTCCTTAATACTGACACCAAACACGACCTCTCCCCCCCCCCCTCTTTTTTCTGGTGGACGCTCCGTTTTTAAGCTTAATGTCGTCATACAGTGCGCTAAAACGTAGTATCTACATCTACATCCATACTCCGCAAACCACCTGACGGTGTGTGGCGGAGGGTACCCTGAGTACCTCTATCGGTTCTCCCTTCTATTCCAGTCTCGTATTGTATAGCTTTTGTATGTCCAAAATAGCATTATGTGAAGAAACAAGTGGTACGAGCACATGCATATAAATGGAAATTTCCGAGACTATTTTACATTGAAAACTCCTGTGCCTTCCTGTCTATGACCAGTCGCTGTGATATTCGCTGTTCAGAACGTAGCCTTTTTCGTAGGACATCTGGGTAAAGGTCGGGGCCACTAGCAGTATCTAGTGACGACGCTTGGTACGTCGGGGAAGGCGGTACTGATCTCTGTACATCGCTTCTTTGGTATGCGTAGCTCACACGCATCCACACTAGTAAATTATTCTTTCCAGAAACACCCAAGTGCATTTAGCACAAACATAACTACATCTACATTCTTGACAAAATATTGGGTCCAAATTGGGTCCAAATGACCACACATTATTACTGAACAATTATTTCCTCCTGCAGCTGTAAAATGTGCTAAATCATACACTCCTGGAAATGGAAAAAAGAACACATTGACACCGGTGTGTCAGACCCACCATACTGGCTCCGGACACTGCGAGAGGGCTGTACAAGCAATGATCACACGCACGGCACAGCGGACACACCAGGAACCGCGGTGTTGGCCGTCGAATGGCGCTAGCTGCGCAGCATTTGTGCACCGCCGCAGTCAGTGTCAGCCAGTTTGCCGTGGCATACGGAGCTCCATCGCAGTCTTTAACACTGGTAGCATGCCGCGACAGCGTGGGCGTGAACCGTATGTGCAGTTGACGGACTTTGAGCGAGGGCGTATAGTGGGCATGCGGGAGGCCGGGTGGACGTACCGCCGAATTGCTCAACACGTGGGGCGTGAGGTCTCCACAGTACATCGATGTTGTCGCCAGTGGTCGGCGGAAGGTGCACGTGCCCGTCGACCTGGGACCGGACCGCAGCGACGCACGGATGCACGCCAAGACCGTAGGATCCTACGCAGTGCCGTAGGGGACCGCACCGCCACTTCCCAGCAAATTAGGGACACTGTTGCTCCTGGGGTATCAGCGAGGACCATTCGCAACCGTCTCCATGAAGCTGGGCTACGGTCCGCTCACGCCCCAACATCGTGCAGCCCGCCTTCAGTGGTGTCGCGACAGGCGTGAATGGAGGGACGAATGGAGACGTGTTGTCTTCAGCGATGAGAGTCGCTTCTGCCTTGGTGCCAATGATGGTCGTATGCGTGTTTGGCGCCGTGCAGGTGAGCGCTACAATCAGGACTGCATACGACCGAGGCACACAGGGCCAACACCCGGCATCATGGTGTGGGGAGCGATCTCCTACACTGGCCGTACACCACTGGTGATCGTCGAGGGGACACTGAATAGTGCACGGTACATCCAAACCGTCATCGAACCCATCGTTCTACCATTCCTAGACCGGCAAGGGAACTTGCTGTTCCAACAGGACAATGTACGTCCGCATGTATCCCGTGCCACCCAACGTGCTCTAGAAGGTGTAAGTCAACTACCCTGGCCAGCAAGATCTCCGGATCTGTCCCCCATTGAGCATGTTTGGGACTGGATGAAGCGTCGTCTCACGCGGTCTGCACGTCCAGCACGAACGCTGGTCCAACTGAGGCGCCAGGTGGAAATGGCATGGCAAGCCGTTCCACAGGACTACATCCAGCATCTCTACGATCGTCTCCATGGGAGAATAGCAGCCTGCATTGCTGCGAAAGGTGGATATACACTGTACTAGTGCCGACATTGTGCATGCTCTGTTGCCTGTGTCTATGTGCCTGTGGTTCTGTCAGTGTGATCATGTGATGTATCTGACCCCAGGAATGTGTCAATAAAGTTTCCCCTTCCTGGGACAATGAATTCACGGTGTTCTTATTTCAATTTCCAGGAGTGTATATTGATAGAGGTTTGGCCCAAAAATCGTCCTGCATTTTTTGAAATTGGTATACGGGATTTGCCCATACAGCCATCTCAACAGTGGAATGTAATTCATGACGATACAAACTTAAGAACACAACATCCAGTCCCCGAGCGGAGAAAATTTCCGATTCGCAGTGGGAAGCAAACCCGTGCCCCTTCGCTTGGCCATCCGCCGCTCTGTCCTGCAACTTGATAGTACTGATATTAGAAACTTTCCAAATTTTTATTTTTCTATACTACAGTTATGAAAATAAAATTCGCGAAGGCCGACTATTTTACAATGTCTGAAAGGTAGGACTATAGGCGAAGACATTTTCTTTCTTGTGAATTCCTTTTTTTTTTTGTTGACAGCAATCAGTCATGGACAAACTGTGTTGGTATATGTACCGATGGGGTGGCAGCAGTTACTGTAACTAAACGGAGGTTCGTGGCAAGAGTGTGTACAGTTCTCTTTCCGTAAAATTCACACTTTGCATGATACATAGGGAGGCAACGGCGCCTGAAGTAGTGAAATACGAAGTCAATGAAGTGTTGAACAATGCAGTAGTGTTCTAAATTTTGAGAAAGCACGTGCTTCATACAGTAGGCTATTTTCCATCTCTACAAGGAGATGGGTCCTCTTCATGATTCGCTTCTACTGCACACAGAGATAACTGATGTCTCGTGGAAAGTTCTGGATGATATTGGCCTATAATATTGTGCTGCTTGGACGATATTTTTGAGAAATTGAAAGAGCTTAACGTATCACTTCAAGGCCGAAGTAGTAATACCGTCTTTCTAAGTGAGAAAGTAGTTGCGCTTAAGAGAGAACTTCGATTTTGCGACACCCAGACAGGTAACTGCAAGGTATTTTCTTGTCTGATTTCACTGAAGGAAAATGAGTTACATATTTAGAACTTTCGTCAACATCTGATGATAAATTTCCAGAAACTGCTTCTAGTACGACTGGATACACAATCCATAAGATCATAACAGACCACTTGTCAGCAGTAGAACAGGAGCAGCTAACAGAATACCCAACTGATAGAACTCTTCGAAATGAATTTAAATCGAAGATTCTTGAAAAATTTCGAGTGCAGACTCCAAATGAATACGCCAATTTAGTAAGACGGGCAGTGGACATGGTAGTACCCTTCGAATCAACTTAGTTCCGAGAGTCAACATTTCCTGTGGATCTGCGAGTTGTTTGGAAGATTCAACCAAGATTGGATCTGAATTCTTCACAAATCAAAACACACGACACTTCATTGCAAATGTCAGAAAATTTCGTGATTTTGAATCGTGTGATTTTTTACTCTTGTTTATTTCCTTTTCGGATGACGTTCTTTTTGAATGACATTTCCTTTTTGGGTGAACAGTTTTTAAATTGTCATTTAAATGTCGACTACAGTTCTATCGCAATTTGTATGTCGCGATCTTTCAGGTATACAGACTCACAAAACGAATTAAAAGCAATATTGATGGAAACAGACGTTAACTCATTTGTGAACGAATTTTTAAAGAAATATATACGTAGTGAAATACGTTACATATAAAAAAATGGCTCTGAGCACTATGGGACTGAACAGCTATGGTCATCATTCCCTTAGAACTTAGAACTACTTAAACCTAACTAACCTAAGGACATCACACAACACCCAGTCATCACGAGGCAGAGAGAATCCCTGACCCCGCCGGGAATCGAACCCGGGAACCCGGGCGCGGGAAGCGAGAACGCTACCGCACGACCACGAGCTGCGGACACGTTACATATAAATTGTTAACTTTCGCCACCTCATGTGTTCGCGAATTATTATTATTATTATTATTTCTTTCCTTTCTCACACGTTATGTCTGGTTAAAAAAGGAAAGTGACGCGGACCTTGATCAAGCGTTACTTCCTTTTAACTGTGCAGTATATGTTACATTGCATTTAGGAACTTTCGGGTAATTGAACATGTATCAATAATTACAGATTTCTGTAGTTGTAAACAGGGTGTTACAAAAAGGTACGGCCAAACTTTCCTGAAACATTCCTCACACACAAAGAAAGAAAATATGTTATGTGGACATGTGTCCGGAAACGCTTACTTTCCATGTTAGAGCTCATTTTATTACTTCTCTTCAAATCACATTAATCATGGAATGGAAACACACAGCAACAGAACGTACCAGCATGACTTCAAACACTTTGTTACAGGAAATGTTCAAAATGTCCTCCGTTAGCGAGGATATATGCATCCACCCTCCGTCGCATGGAATCCCTGATGCGCTGATGCAGCCCTGGAGAATGGCGTGTTGTATCACAGCCGTCCACAATACGAGCACGAAGAGTCTCTACATTTGGTACCGGGGTTGCGTAGACAAGAGCTTTCAAATGCCCCCGTAAATGAAAGTCAAGAGGGTTGAGGTCAGGATAGCGTGGAGGCTATGGAATTGGTCCGCCTCTACCAATCCATCGGTCACCGAATCTGTTGTTGAGAAGCGTACGAACACTTCGACTGAAATGTGCAGGAGCTGCATCGTGCATGAACCACATGTGTCGTACTTGCAAAGGCACATGTTCTAGCAGCACAGCTAGAGTATCCCGTATGAAATCATGATAACGTGCTCCATTGAGTGTAGGTGGACGAAACTAAAATGAGCTCTAACATGGAAATTAAGCGTTTCCGGACAAATGTCCACGTAACATCTTTTCTTTATTTGTGTGTGAGGAATGTTTCCTGAAAGTTTGGCCGTACCTTTTTGTAACACCCTATGTATAAGTTTGGATGTACTGGTGGATATTGTGTGGTATGACTCCTTTAGTTGATAGTATAATTGGTGTAATGTCAACTTTATCCTGATGCCACATGTCCTTGACTTCCTCAGCCAGTTGGATGTATTTTTCGATTTTTTCTCCTGTTTTCTTTTGTATATTTGTTGTATTGGATATGGATATTTCGATTAGTTGTGTTAATTTCTTCTTTTTATTGGTGAGTATGATGTCAGGTTTGTTATGTGGCGTTGTTTTATCTGTTATAATGGTTCTGTTCCAGTATAATTTGTATTCATCATTCTCCAGTACATTTTGTGGTGCATACTTTTATGTGGGAACGTGTTGTTTTATAAGTTTATGTTGTAAGGCAAGCTGTTGACGTATTATTTTTGCTACATTGTCATGTCTTCTGGGGTATTCTGTATTTCCTAGTATTGTACATCCGCTTGTGATGTGATCTACTGTTTCTATTTGTTGTTTGCTAAGTCTGCATTTATCTGTTGTTGTATTGGGATCTTTTAATAATATGCTTGCTGTAATATCTGGTGTTTATTGTTTGATCCTGTATTGCAATCACGAATCCTTCCGTCTAACTGTATATATTGCCTTTTCTTAGCCATGTGTTGGATGCGTCTTGATCGATGTGTGGCTGTGTTAGATGATACGGGTGCTTGCCATGTAGTGCCTTCCCCTTCCAATTTACTTTCTTCGTATTTGTTGATGTTATGTGATCTAAAGGGTTGTAGAAGTGGTTATGAAATTGCAGTGGTGTAGCAGATGTATTTATATGAGCGACTGCTTTGTGTATTTTGCTAGTTTCTGCTCGTTCTAGAAAGAATTTTCTTAAATTGTCTACCTGTCCAAAATGTAGGTTTTTTTTATGTCGATAAATCCCCTTCCTCCTTCCTTTCTGCTTAATGTGAATCTTTCCGTTGCTGAATGTATGTGATGTATTCTATATTTGTGGCTTTGTGATCGTGTAAGTGTATTGAGTGCTTCTAGGTCTGTGTTACTCCATTTCATTACTCCAAATGAGTAGGTCAATATTGGTATAGCATAAGTATTTATAGCTTTTGTCTTGTTTCTTGCTGTCAATTCTGTTTTCAGTATTTTTGTTAGTCTGTCTCTATTTTTCTTTTAGTTCTTTTTAATATTTGTATTATCTATTCCTATTTTTTGTCTGTATCCTAGATATTTATAGGCATTTGTTTTTTCCATCGCTTCTATGCAGTCGCTGTGGTTATCCAATATGTAATCTTCCTGTTTAGTGTGTTTTCCCTTGACTATGCTATTTTTCTTACATTTGTCTGTTCCAAAAGCCATATTTATATCATTGTTGAATATTTCTGTTATCTTTAGTAATTGGTTGAGTTGTTGATTTGTTGCTGCCAGTAGTTTTAGAAAAAATGGCTCTGAGTACTATGGGGCTTAACTGCTGAGGTCATCAGTCCCCTAGAACTTAGAACTACTTAAACCTAACTAACCTAAGGACATCACACACATCCATACCCGAGGCAGGATTCGAACCTGCGACCGCAGCAATCGCGCGGTTCCAGACTGTAGCGCCTAGAACCGCTCGGCCACTCCGGCCGGCCAGTAGTTTTAGATCATCCATGTATAGCAAATGTGTGATTTTGTGTGGGTATGTTCCAGTAATATTGTATCCATAATTTGTATTATTTAGCATGTTGGATAGTGGGTTCAGAGCAAGGCAGAACCAGAAAGGACTTGATGAGTCTCCTTGGTATATTCCACGCTTAATCTGTATTGGCAGTGATGTGATATTATTTGAATTTGTTTGGATATTAAGTGTGGTTTTCCAATTTTTCATTACTATGTTTAGGAACTGTATCAATTTAGGATCTACTTTGTATATTTCCAATATTTGTAGTAACCATGAGTGGGGGTACACTATCAAAAGCTTTTTGGTAATCAATGTATGTGTAGTGTAGCGACCTTTGTTTAGTTTTAGCTTGATATGTCACCTCTGCATCTATTATCAGTTGCTCTTTACATCCTCGTGCTCCTTTGCAACAGCCTTTTTGTTCTTCATTTATAATTTTGTTCTGTGCTGTATGTGTCATTAATTTCTGTGTAATGACTGAAGTTAATATTTTGTATATTGTTGGTAGGCATGTTATGGGGCGATATTTAGCTGGGTTTGTTGTGTCTGCTTGATCTTTAGGTTTCAGATAAGTTATTCCATGTGTAAGTGTATCAGGGAATGTGTATGGGTCTGCAATGTAACTGTTAAATAATTTAGTTAGATGTGAATGTGTTGAGGTGAACTTCTTTAGCCAGAAATTTGCTATTTTATCTTTTCCAGGGGCTTTCCAATTGTGAGTAGAATTAATAGCTTGGGTGACTTCATGTTGCAAAATTATCACTTCAGGCATTTGTGGTATTATCTTGTATGTGTCTGTTTCTGCTTGTATCCACCGTGCATGCCTGTTATGTTGTACCGGGTTTGACCATATGTTGCTCCAGAAGTGTTCCATGTCTTATGTTTGGTGGATTGCCTATTTTAAAGTGTGTGTTATCTATTGTCTGGTAAAATTTCTTTTGGTTTGCGTTGAATGTTTGGTTTTGTTTCCTTCTATTTTCACTTTTTTTGTATCTCCTAAGTCGTTTGGCCAATGCTTGTAATTTCTGCTTCTTCTCATCTAATTGCTCTATCTCTTCTTGTTGTGAGATTTTACCTAACGTTTTTCGTTTTTTTTCTGACATTTCATTTCTTATAAATTGTGTTAGCTGTCCGATGTCCTTTCTCAGTTTTTCTATTCTGATCTGTAGCCTGTGTTGCCATGCTGGTTTTGTGGGTTTCTTCTGTGTGTTGGTTAGTTCTGATCTCTGCCTAGTGTGTATATTTAGTGTAGTGAGTGCTCCTATATAAACAAGTAGTTGTAACTCTTCCATAGTTGTATATTCATTTATTTTGTTGTGTATGATTGTGTTGATAGTTTTTATTGTTGTTTCGACTTGTGGGGTACTTGGCAGTCTATGCAACAATGGTCTAATGTCTGTATTTGCGTCTTTGTATTCTATGTATGTCAGCTGAAATTTTTCTTCTATATCTAACATGTGTGTCACTTCGTGTTCTATTTGTGCTTGTTCTGGTGGCTGTCGCAAGATTTCGTTTTCCTCTGATTGTTTAATTGATGCGTGTTGTTCTTTGTTTGTTTGCTCTGGGATGTTTGAGTCCATTACTCTATTTTCTTCTTCTTCTTCTTCTTCTGATTGCACATTATTTTGTTCCAGTATTTGTTGTACTTGTTGTTTGATGTTTTCTAATTCTGACTGGGGTATCCTGTTATTTTTGATTATTACACGGATCTGATCAGCTAGTCGTTGTTCTGTTAAAAATTTTAATTCTGGGTATCTGGTAATAAATGTTATGTATACTTGTGATCTGTATCCAGTTGTGTTGGTTCCTAAGTTTGTTGCTTGGTAATAACAGAACATGAAGTGTCGATTAACTTCATCTGACCATCCCATCCTCTGCCTTTGTTTTCCTTCTAGGGTGGTTGTAGGTTATTATAACTGATAGTTGCAATTAGAATGAAGTAAACAGGAACCACGGGCCATTTTGTGGTAAGTGTGAGAAGTGTCGAGGAAGGAAAGAAAAACGGTGAAGGGGAGGGAAATGTCGAAAAACGTTTCAGAAAACCTGATCTAGATACCCAAAACAACCTCTTATAACCAATAAGAACGTATACAGAAATACGCCGTGAAAACAACTAAACAAAAGAAGGGACAAGAGAAGGTTTTTACAACCACATTCATCAGTACTGTAGTTGCCAAACGTTGACAAATTGTTAGAAAATTTACCTAGGCTATCATCTCACGTGTATTAAATGCTGCTTGTAGGGCAAATGCCTGAAATCAAGGGCATAAGTATCCGTTGAGCACGAAACTGCTGACAGTGGTCACACTCTGGTAAATGCAACAGTAACCGCAGCAAGACGATTCTCTAAGCGAGCAGCACTTACAGTCCAATTTGCTTTGTCCAATAGTTACATTGAAAGAGTATTCTAATTCACAAGGACAAACAAAGTTTTGAAGTCCTTTTATTTTTCTATATAATGTAATAAAGCGGAACATGTAATACAAGAACTTCCGCACTCTTTAAAGTTCACGGAAAATAAAATTTGTGCGCTTTCCTTTAACAACAAGTTTTCAATTTCACCATCATTTCGTCATGCAATTTTGCAATAGCTTTCTGAGACGTGTGATGGTGCGTCGTCGTTATGGAAGGCAAACAAAATTATTTATTTGCCTTCTTTTTGGAAGTTGCTGATTGTGGACGTAGTAACACCCTGTAATTTGTCCACCAGTCAAGCTTGATACAGCGTTGTTGCGTATTAGTAAGTGCGTGAGCACCACTCCGAGAATACTGGAAACTGTATCCCCGACGCACTGCACATTTAGCCATTTTGAGTTGAGCTGCAGCCAGCTATATAAATGAAATGTCAAAAAATATCTAATCACACGATAAATTGAAATTTCTCGGCTCTCTCTTGATCTATACACTCTCAACAACAACAACAACAACAACAACAACAACGATAATAATAATAATAATAATAATAATAATAATAATAATAATAATAATAATAAAATAATGCATAAGGAATCACTAAGGCACGTCTGTATGATTTGTGCCATACGAGTTCAATTTATTTTTGTCAATAGTTGAGTAACAGTGCATAATATCTCAGGGTAAATGAAATTTCTATGTCGGCAGTGTAGGACCAGTCTTAGAAAATCATTCACTACTCAAGTTAAAGCTAGCTCACTTTCTATCGCAAGCAGTCTTAACTGTTTCTGGATGGATTTAGAACTGAAGAACACCCTTTGGTTTTAACTACCTGCGACATGTGACAAAATATGATCTCTGGTTTCATCTTTCTTACTGACCAATGTACACAGCTTGCCGTAAGAATAGCTCAATTTTGCGTATAAAACGTCTATTTAAGAAAAAAAAACATGCCGTCCAGCATCGACATTCACTTTGATCAGTTTGTAAAAGATCATCGAAACTGTTAACCTTTGCACATCCGGGGAATTAAATTTGTTTTACCGAATAAGAATAACAGAGAAAAATAAAGATTAAGAAAACTTGAAAAACCAACTGTCCCATTTTGTAAACACGGTCACTTAAGTTCGTGATCCGAAACTTGTTTAAGAAAATGCGATCCCAACTGTGCATTTCTTTTCCAGCTGGTAGGGTTAGACAGTGCTGCAGGGAGAATGGGTAATATCAGTAGTGTTTTGTGGAAGCACCCAAATTTTACTTTACCTGGACAATCCTCTTATGGTCTGGTATGTCCCATGTTGCAACAGACAGCTCAAAGAAATTTCGTCAGCTACTGAAACGTCTAATATATGTGGTTATGGCTGTGCTCTAATAATAACTATAGGTTACTATGTCAAATTTATTATTATCCTCCATAATGTTATAACTGCAATACTGTAAAGCTTGAAAGACGGGTGCATTCCACTCCCCGTAAGTCCTAATTTCTGCACACGGTTTGGTAAATGTTGACGTCCTACAAAGAAACCTAAATACACTCATGGAAAAGCAGAATGCAACGTAAGGTTAGAGGTTTAAGTACTTAGTCCGGTTTAACGATGTAGTTCTCAGCTTCATTGATGATATGGTGAACTCCACTTAATATGATGACATATTTTTGGGCTGCTGTTGATGTCGATTTCTTGCTGTCCTGTTCCACATTCTTCATATACATAATTTTCATATCTTTGACGATTCACTACTGCCACTATCTTGGGCATCTTAGCAAATGTTTCTGCTATTTACATGGATTCCTTGCTTATACTTCAAGTCTGTCAGATTTTCTGTATTTTGTAATATTACTTTGGAACACGATTAAAAATGTGTGCAGTTTCTCCTTTTCAATTTTCTCAGTTTTTCACTTGAATGCAGAGATGTAATAAAAATATATTACTGTTTCAGAAACTATGAACTTGTTCCGTGCAAGTATTTGGCAGCCATTGATACCTTTCCGTTAGCAAAATGTTCTTTTCAGGTGCTCATTTGTATGTGATCCTGCATTTTGAGCCTCTGATCTTGAGTCACTTCGTAGGCACCACAAAACTACTAGTAGTCATTGCCCTCACTTTGTGTATTTACCCGGAGTTCCTGGAACCACTCATTTTTTAAAATTACTTTATACCAAAAATTAAATCTGCAATTTGTTCCTGTTTATTATTCCATTTAACATCTGACTCTTTCTTGCATTGCTATCCCATCAGCATACATCGTGTTCTCATTCTGAACTCTCACTTCATGGGTACTCTCCAAGACATGAATCAACCATCTGATACCTGCTTTGTACCGTTATGCAAAGCTTCGGTTACGCTGGTGGAAGACGGAAACTTGTCCAACGGTGACTGCATAAGCAGAAATAATCTTTCAAGTGCTGCGCGGGGTAGCCACGCGGTCCAGGGCGTCTTGCCAAAGTCCGCGCGGCTCCCCACGTCGGAGGTTCGAGTCCTCCCTCGTTAGGGACCGATGACCTCAGCAGTTTGGCCCCATAAGACCTTACCACAAATTTCCAGTCTTAAGACCCCACACGTTTTACTGACCGTATCGAAATAAATTTAACTTTTTGATCTACCTGAATAGGCAGTAAAAGTATAGATAGAGGTAGGGTAGTAACCACGTACAGCTTACTTTTTCCGTGAAACATTTTCTGCAACAGGCAGTTTCCACCTGAAAGCTAGTAAAACCTCCGCAGTAACAGCGCTTATCTTAACGGTGGAGTAAGCATATGTTGGTTGCTCTGCGCCATTCTAAGGCTGCGGCTTTCGTCATATTCAACGACTGATAACAGACTATAAGACCTGGAATTCAGGTCGGCTTAGAGGGCGATTATTTACAGTTTTTCGTCACAAAGAAATCTCCCTAGAACGAAGGGCGCGCGTCTCATTGAGTACAAGCAAACATGTTACGAGCACTGCAACGCCCTCTTTCCCCTGCTGCTGTAGCCTCCCGGCATACGACGTAAAATGACATCTGACATTGTCAAATCGGAGCAAGGGATCTAGCTTGAAAACCAGATTATTCACTACTGTCTTGAGTAATGATATGTAGAGTCTGATAGTGACTGAATAATCGAAATCGATAACAGACCACTAAATACGATCAAGACAGATGTAAATAAAATGGATATGACGTAAGTCGTAAAGAATCTGTTATTTTTGCAATTACCACTCTAGCGTTCGTAGTCGTGATTGTTACTGTATTGCTGCAATTAGCATTCCACATTAAATACAGTCTAATAACCATAATCTGCAACTGATTAAGTGCACTGATTAAGTGCACTCCTATCATGAACTGACGTAGCAGCTTCAGCATTTGTTGTTTTCGCAAAGTAAAGACAGATTTAATCGAATGCAAACTAGTAAGACTTCCGCTTTCTAGTCTACAGGACAATATTTCTGAATAAAACCTTCTCTGTGATTGAGGATATCAAATTAAACACCTTTCAGCCGTCAATTTTCAACCTTATTTTATTGGGCAACCAGTTTCAGCGTTTTACTACGCCATCTTCAAGCCCTGTGTACAGACAACAATGGTACCTGTATGAAATAGAAAACCACAAAATACGGGGCGTGGTGAAAGTCTTGTATACAGTGGTAATCTTAACAATGGCGACCCTGAATTGTACAATCCTTAAGTTGAATCCTGATTCACAAAAACCGAAAAGTAAAAAAATAGTAAAATAAATAAAAGAAGACAACACTGGAAACCTAAAGTTCGATAAGTGGGCCATTCATTAATCGGCAGGCCATCATCCAGAACAAAACGGTCTTCATGTCGGACCCAGGAACAGCAGAATCGCAGAGAGCATGCAGAAAAAGTGCTTGTACGTAAACGTTTTACGGCGCAGTTTGCGCCCGAGCACTCTGAGGAAACGGGAGAGTCCGCGAGGAGGCGGCGACCGGTCGATAGGCGGCAAGCAGGTGGTGAGGAGGCGCGCCGCCCGCTAAGCCATTGTCCTCGCGGGCGACGGACGCGAACAGGTCACGCGAGGGGTTCACCTGTGTCGCCCACGGCACTCGGCCAGCTTCCCATAACACCGACACTTCCGACCGGAGTCGTATAGGGACACACTTTACGTTGTCGGCATTCTCATCATCAAGTGCACTGTAACCAGCAGGTGGCTTGAAGGAAGTAGTGGGCACAGGGGACGCAGAGGATGATTTCATGCCACGAAGTATGTCCAACGATTTCTGCGCCTTCATACGGTGTTTTGCTAAACAGGAAATAACAAGGACTTAAGAAACCCACTTTCTTCTTTTATTTAGTTTTTTAGAGGCAAGAAGTTACACAACTTCGGTATTCAAAGATGAGTTATACAGGTTGGGAGAGATGTTGAATATCAAGGGCCACAGAGCTGCTAGGAATGAAACACACACAGTTAAAATCAGACTTTTTTGATTTAGAGGAAAAGAGCGTTGGAGAAATTCAGGTGCAGTCCTTCTACACCTACTTCCATATTGTGCAAACAACTGTGAAGCGCATGGCATAGGACTCTTCCCATCGTACCAATTATCGGAGCTTCTTCCCTTGGGAGACGGGACGTGTTTATTTCTAGTCACTATTTAAAGCTAAATCCTGAACTTTCTCAGCAGCCTCTCTCAAGAAAATTTGCGTCCACCAGTTCAGTTCGCTCAACACCTCCGTGGCACTCTCCCGCGGGTCAAACAAACCTGTGACCATTTGTGCTGCCCTTCTCTTTACACGATGAATATTCCTCATACTGGCAGAAGTAAAGCTGAGAGGACCGGGCGTGAGTCGTGCTTCGGTAGCTCAGATGGTAGAGCACTTGCCCGCGAAAGGCAAAGGTCCCGAGTTCGAGTCTCGGTCGGGCACACAGTTTTAATCTGCCAGGAAGTTTAATATTCCTCATGTCAGTCCTATGTGGTACCGCTCTCTCACACTTCGGTAATATGCTGAAATGGGGCACACGAGTGATTTTTAAGTAATGTATTTTGTAGACTGACCGCATTTCCCCAGTATTCGGCCATGTGCCGCCTGCTTTAGCTACGACCAGAGTTTATGTGATCGTTCCATATCATATCCATACAAAGTGTTATACCTACGTATTTGGATGAGATGAGCGATTCCGACTGTGACTCTTTGATACTTCAGTCATATATAGGATACTACTATTTTTCGTTTTGTGAAGAGCACAATTTTACATTTCTGAACATTTAAAGCAAGTCGTCAGCCTTCATAATACTTTGAAATCTTGTCAAGATCTGAGTCAATACTTGTGCAGCTTTTTTCACACAGTACTTCATTATAGATAGCTGTATCATCTGCGAAAAGTAGGAAGTCACTATCAATACTGTCTGCAAGGTCATTAATATACAAAGGACCCAAAACATTTCCCTTGTGTACACCGGAAATTATTCCATATCTGTGGATGCCTCCATCTAAGATAACATGTTGTGTCCTTCCAAGCAATAAATCCTCAACGCAGTCACAAAGTTCTCTTGATACCCCATAGGACTGCACTGTTGATAATAAACGTAGGTGTGGTACTTTCTGCAAATCGAGAAATAATGCATCTGGAACTTTGTTACGAATTCTTCAGTAGTTAATAATAGCTACGACTTTAATACTCTCGCCTCCGGGGGTATTAGTTTGGATCTTAAACTAACACCTCCGGGTCCTCTACAGCTACGGTTATCTGGAGTGTATGGAGAGTCGCCCCCCCCCCCCTCCCCCCCCCAAAAAAAAAAAAAATCTTATGAGCACACCATACAGTGTCAGCTAGTTCTGCTTCTTTATAAGCAAGAAAATTAAATACAATATTACAGATACAGAAGCGATCGGAAAGATTTTCAAGAATTCTTTTAAAAATAAAAATAAACACATTCCATGGAATGTATTCCCGCAGAGTTACGAAGCTGATAAATGACAGCAAATTCCTCAAGATGATGATGAAAGGGATATTAGTAAGAAAGCAAGGCATAGCTGAGGTATTTTTCCGGTGAGATACTTCTGAGTGAGACACCAGAAATGACGAAATGTTTTACATTAGTATAATACGCGGAAAACACATTCATTTGAAGTTCGTAGTTTACTGACTTGGCAAAGAAAATTTTTTAAAAAAAGCAAGTTTTATCAAACTACACAGGCTGCTGTGTTGATAACCCAATTTAGAATTTCCACAACTAATAGTTCAACTAAATCACTTTGCTAAAAATATTAGCTTCATCAAGTAGGAAATCAGTAATGAAGAGTACAAACATTTATTTAAGAAGAAGGAGGTGTACCAGATTAAATTAAGCAACGAGTACAGCATCTTACAAAAGACAACATATAGAGATAGGAAGTCAAGCAGTGAACAAGTGTATTTAGGCAGTGAGCAAAATATGGTGCAGTTATGGAGATGAGAAACTAAAAGAAAATCTCTAATGAAATAAAGTAACTGTTAAAGAGAAGTCGTCAATCTGACAAATATTAAATTTTCCAAACACCTTTTAACGACGGCAATTATTCAAGATTTCATCACTTATCAGTTTCAAAATTGCCGCACATCACCTAGTGTGGATGGAGCTGGAATACATATTATGTTGTGCGTGCCACTGAAGGCTGAAACAGATGAAGAAACTGAGTTCTGAATACCACCAGCAGAAAGCTGATCGTATGTTACTTTGATTCTAGAAAACACGAAGTTGCAGAGGGCTTTCCAAAACATGTGTTCCCCGAGCGTAACGAACTGTAAATACAAATTCCCTGATTTTTATATTTCCTAGACTTTCTTCTACATGTTTCGAAACCAAATTCGTCCGAAAATATATTCCACACAACAACATATTTCGTTTGATACTTTCTGTTGCTTTCTATCGGCAGAAAGCCGTTTCTTCAATTTACTATACCCTACCCCAGAAACCAGCTACAGTTTTAATTGCACCGAAATTGCGACAGCTAGTTCAGAGTAACAAGCTAACATGGGAAAGTCTGTGACACAATCACGAACGATCGTTTAAGTGTTGGGATACATGAAGATGTGTTGGTAATTCTTTCGGCTTTCTATTATATTTCAGAATACCTGAGTGCCATTCACAGGTTTCGCTTGCATCTTATGGAAATATTACTGAATGACAGCTAGTTTTACGTGACAAGCAGTACCAAAACTTTAGCAAAAAAAAAAAAAGAGCCCACGCAGAACAGTTTCCAACCGAGGTCGGCAGATATGTGGATACTCGTCACATTTTGTTTACTATATTTAAAAATAACAAATTAGGTCCTGACTAATATACCCAAGAACGAGCGTTTGTAGCTTCACGAAGTTTCGAATCCGAAGGTCCGAACGAAATCGAAAGTGGTCACCCGAACGGCACACTACCGCGCCTGCTGCACCCCAGAATAGCAGTAGTCACGTACTGGGCGCCGCAGTAAACGAACTGCATGCAGCACATAAGCGTGACAGAGGTAAACAGAGCGTGCGTTTAAAGACACGAAATCCTGTCTGTTGACGAGCGTTAAGCTAAAAATATCAAGTATGTGTTCATCACGGCAATTAATGGCTTCTCCTAGACAAAGAAAAAACACCGAGAAAGTACGAATTGAGTGAGCGCTTCAGAAGGAGGTTAGAGTTGTTACAACTGGAGTTTGCATACATACTTGCAATATCAAGCAATATGACACAAAAACATAGAATTGTCATATTTTTTCTGATTCAATATTGTACACGCTTAAAGCAGTACTGTTCAGTTACAGTAATTCATTCTGGAACGACCACAAGTGACTTCAGAAACAACATATTTCTCGTACTCCCTCACTCTGAGATAGATGACAGATAGCTCAGTATGTAAGGGTACAAATAAATATTTTTAACCTTAGAAGGCGTATTCCACTACAGGAACGAGAAGTTTCAAATTAGTCAACCACATTAAAAGGAAATCAGACCTAATCGCATAATTTACTAGGTAAGAATTTTTAAAAATTCCAAGTAACGTAGCAGCCGTAGAGTAACTTGAGTCTATTAAGGAACTAGAGTTCTCTGGTAGCGAAAGGAATTACTGTGTGCGGTAACCCAAACAGCGTGATTGAAGATTGGTGCACAGAGTGGTAGCCGAGCCTCAACATCATAAGGAATCCATTACTGGTTCAGTTACATTGCTAGCGATAAACCACTGGAACAATGCCGTAGAATACAGAGGAGTAAACGTCCTGCGCGATCGAAATTACGAAACCCGTGGAAATAGTTACAAGAAAATATATTTAATACGCGAAGTAGTTCACAAAACAACCGCTCGGTCGATTCGTATTACCCGACCAGACATGATTAATAGGACAGAGGAGATGCGACGATGGGTGGAGCGTTATCTTAACGATATCCTATGGCAATTGCGAGAACGTTACGCGGAGATACTGGAACTCCAGTGGCAGGCGCTACAAGAGAGGCGTCGCCCAACAGGGAGGAGATTTACTATTGAAATTCCGAGGACGTGCGTTCTAAACAAAACAGGCGGGCGAAATATTACTTACTCTACGAACGTCTCACGAAATGACGACGCCGAGGAAATCAAAACTTAAAGAGTTCATATGTAGACGAACAGCAAACAGCTGTTCTTTCCACACAACGTCCGTGAAAGCAACAGAGAAGAAGAGTAACTATAGCGATACCACAAGCAGACACGACCACACACATTGCAGAGTCTCCTCTGTCGTTTTAATCCCAGGTGTAGCACCTTTCACCCTTCCTCCATTGTCGCAAGGCATGTGAGACGGAAGGATTGCATGTGTGAACACGAGTACGGTAGGAGTGAGTGATTGAGTCATTTTGTGTGTTTCCTCTTCACTGCGCAACACGTCTACTATATCTTTAGCTTTTCTTCCCTTTGTTGGCAACATTTCCTTCAAAATTGCAAGAATCCTCCACGGTTTCGAAGTGAAAGTGATTTTCCGTGCATCATCGAAGATTTCCGACCTGCTGGGATCACTGATTGACGATCTGGTATTGCGGAAGGCGGGAATTTATAAAATACCTTGTCAGTGTGGCATGTCATATATAGGACAAACATTGCGAACAGTAGAAGAACGGTGCACTGAACATCAGTGCTGTACTCGCCTTTTGCAATCTATCAAGTCTGCAAATTGCTGAGCATTGCATTTCCACTAGACACTCAATGGAGTACGACAAGACAACAATTTTGGCCACAGCAACATCCTTTTAGGACTCCGTCACAAAAGAATCAGTGGAAATTCGCATGACAGACAATCTTTATCAACCGTGACAATGGCTACCAGATAGACAATGCGTGGAACCCTGTCTTTTCTAAGATCTGCTCCAGACGAGGACATCAGTGTACTCCGATGGCCGCGGCAATTGACAACGCCGAAGACAGCTGAGTTCTGCAGTTCCACCAGCGAGGGCGCTGCTGGCGGGCAGTGTGGTTCGTCTGTCCATATGATTTTGACGCATGCGCGGAATACTCGCTGCACGCTATATATTACGGAACGGAGGGTGTCTTCGTCAGTCTTCGATGGCTCACCTGAGTATGGCTGGCAGTTGTCCAGTCGAAATATCGTGGATGGAAGCCAACGACGACCGGCTGCAAGCCCGAAATCTTTTTGAATAATTTCAGTCAGTTAATCCACATTCGTTTGCCCGTAAGCCAAACAAACACACACACACCTCCCACAGTGAAGATGCAAAAGTGGAACAAGTTATTCTAACATATTTCAACAGTCATCAAAAAACAACATTTAAAGAAGGTGCTAGCTGGGGGGAGGGACCAAATTATTTATAAAAAATCGTTATCAATCAACATTTTGTAACCAAGAATAATTTTTAATTGATGTTGAAAGTCCACTCTTACTAATTTGAAGGTCCCGAGAACGACCTCTTCGTGTATCTTTCCACCATGGTCTCTGACCGAGAGGTCGTTTACGACAGTTCTGTCTCATCTTAAAAGTTGTTGCCTTAGATGCCAAAGTAACAGTAACATCAGACCTGAAGACGTTGATTACTTCAATATTAACTGTCAAGCCTAATCCTCAAAGGACCGCTGCATCACTTTCTCACCTATGGAATAAACAAGCGAATCACAAACTTAATATAACATTTAGAGATTAAACTCTACAAAACTGCAACACTCCAAAATATCTGCGTGTCACCCATCCCGGAATGTAGCAACTAAAATCAAAACTCTGAACCGTACACTCCAGAAGTCAATAAGAACCGCCTGTGGTGTCGTTGCAACAGTCCTCAGATCATCAGCTTTAGCTCTTCCATAATCAGTTGCAGAATACTGCTCTTCCAGGTAGCTAAACCTTGAACACACTAAAATAATTAACACACAGCTAAATCAAGCAATGCCCCTCATCAAAGAATGTATTCGTCCTACAAACACGGACTGGCCACCGATTCTTGGTAATAATCTTCCGCCCCCCCCCCCCCCGCCCCCGTAAGAAGGTCGCAGTCAATGCTGAGCGTATCGACATGAATAAAAAAAAACAACCCAGAATTACCAATTCCTTCAAAAGTTTCATCATCAGAACTGAGATCTAGTAAACCATCTTAGCGTACTGCAATCAGTTTTTTCAGCTTAAAGATGCCTGAAACAAACAAAGACAGGAGCAAACTTACTTGAATCATCAGCTACTATATCATTGGGAGCTACGTGTGGGTTTTCATCTACCTCGACGACACCAGGGCAGATGTGGAGCATAGCTGCACCAACGAGGACGAACGTCCTCCCCTATATGTGATTACGGCGAAGATCGACGAACGGTACATCACGAAAGATTTGAATGTTTCTTAAGAGCATTCAAAGGGACAGTGGAAAAACGGTACGATTTATCTGCAGAAGCTTCTGACTAGATTTCAAAACTGGACTTAGAGCTATGAACCCATTACTAACTTGAGATTGTGTGTATCTGTGTAGAAATGCATTTATTTGTTGTAAATTGTTGTCTAGTATTTACTCCTGTCATCATACGACCAACGAATAAATGAATAATAATTTCCAGTGTTCCTCGAGGCAGTTTAAAGTTAAATTTATGGTGTTTTGTATACACCACACCGAGAAATCTTGTCGACTAAAGCCAAACTGTGCACAGCGAACTATTAAAAAACAGGGATAGCTTTCGGTGAACATATTAATTATTACTCAGTCAGTTAATGGAAAGGAAAATTCAGTTGTAGGGGGAACTGGAATACTATGGTAGGAAAAGAAAGAGAAGAAAAAATATTAGGATGCGCACTGAGGGAAATGAATGAATGAAAGAAGACTCTCTGGTAGAATTTTACACACAGCACAATTTAATCATCACTCACACTCACGTTAACAGTCATGGAAGAAGGTTACATACGCACGTGAGAACTGAAGACGTTGAAGGTTTCAAATTTACTATAGACCTTCTGATCAAATGAGTATAAACACTCCTAAGTAATGCTGAACTAACCAACAGACGTCACGAGATGCAAATTCGCCAGTATGAAAGGAGGCGAGGAGTACTGTGTTGTTAGTAGAGAAGCAGTAACAGCATAAAAAATGGTTCAAATGGCTCTAAGCACTATGGGACTTAAAAACTGAGGTCATCAGTCCCCTATACTTAGAACTACTTAAACCTGACTAACCCAAGGACATCACACGCATCCATGCCCGAGGCAGGATTCGAACCTGCGACCGTAGCAGCCGCGTGGTTCCGGACTGAAGCGCCTCGAACCGCTCGGCCACCGCGGCCGGCAACAGCATAAAAGGTTGATCAGGATAGCTTAATTATTTCGAACGTGGACTGCTCATTGGACGCCACATGAGTAATAAATCCATCAGGGACATTTCAACTCTTCTAAAGCTGCGGAAGTCTACTGTTGGTGATGGGACTGTGAAGTGGAAACACGAAGGAAAAAATCACAGCTAAACCAAGACCAGGACACAACCCGACGTGCATTGCGGACGATGGTTGCAAAAAATCTCGTGAAATCCGCCGACGGAATTATTGTGAGTTCCCAAGTGCTAGCAGCAGTCCTGCTAGCGCAATGACTATGCGTAGAGAGTTAAAAAACAGACGATGGTACTGGACAGTCGATGACCGGAAACGAATTATTTAGAGTGATAAAATCACGCTATACCCTGTGGCAATCCGGTGGAAGAGTTTGGGATTGGTGGATGCCTGGAGGACTTTACGCGCCATCATGTTTAGTTTCAACGGTGAAGTGCGGAGGACCGTGTGTCCTGGTTAGGGCGTGGTCCCCTTACTGCACAGAAGAAAATGCTAAATGCGGAAGGATACCAACACGTTATACAGCACTATGTACTGCATTCGCTAGCGGAACAGTTCGGTGACGGTGACTGATTGCATTAGCATGATAATGTACCCTGTCATAAAGAAAAGTCTGAAGCAATGGTTTGTCGACTAAACACTTCTGAAATGAACTGCCTTGCTCAGAGTCCCGACCTAAACCCAATGGAATACCTTTAGCGTGAGTTAGAACGTCAACTTCGCTGCTGACTCCAGCGTCCAACATCACTACACTCTCTGGTTTCTGCTCCTGAGGAGTAACGGTTTGCCATTTCTCCACAGACATTCAGACACGTCCCCACCAGGGTTCAAGCTGTCAAAGCTGAAGTGTGGGCATACTGCATATTAATGTCCAATAATATGGTGTCAAGATACTTTTGATCGTATAGTGTATAACAATATGCAGATATTTCGAAACCGTATGTTGAACTGTAAAACATTTCCAGGGGCACATGTGGGTTCTAGCCATGATTTATTGGTTATAAAGAGTAGATTACAACTGAAGAAATAGTAAAAAGGTAAGAAATTGGAGACTTGGGACCTGGGATAAGCATACTTCTTAAAAATGAGTGACAAAGGAAAAATAATGGATCACCAGGAATGGGTAGACGATAAATAAAAGGCTGTGGAAGCATCCATGACAGGGAAAGATAGATGCCACCTATAGGAGAGTTAAAGATACCATTCTTGAAAGGAGAAGTAGCTATACGAATATCAAGAACTCAGATAGCAACCCAGTATAAAGTAAAGAAGGGAAAATCGACAGGTGGAAGGTACACAGAAGTGCTATATAAAGGACACGAACTTAGAAGATTTTGGAAAAGGATGATGAAATAGATGTTTATATGTGATATATGCTATTGTGACAAGAATTTGGTAGAGCACTTAATGACCTACGTCGAACCAAGGCCCTCGGAGTTAACTACATTCCCTCAGAATTACTGACATCTTTGGAAGAGTCAGCCATGACAAAGCTAGTCCACCCAGAACACATCTACGAGACAAGCAAACTTCCCTCAGACTTCAAGAAGAGTAATAATTTCAGTCTCTAATAATGCAGTTCCTGGCAGGTGTCAATATTATCTAACCATCAGTTTAATTAGTTCTGCCTGCAAAATACTGACACGAGTTATTTACAGTAGAACGGAAAAATTGGTAAAATCTGAATTCCGGAAAGATAAGTTTGGGTTCCCGAGAAAAGTAGGAACATTAGAGGCAACACTGACCCTAGGATTTATATCAAAAGGCAGGTTAAAGAAAGACCAAACCGATGTTTATAGAATTTGTAGATTTATAAAAAGCTTTTGACAATGTTGACTGGCATACAATTTGTTAACTGGAAGGCAGCACCGGTAAAATGTATGGAGCAGTAAGATATCAACTACCTGTACACAAACCAGACAGCAGTCTGCAGACGAGCAGAAGCGTAGGAAAAGGAAGCACTGATGGAGAAGGGAATGAGATAGTGTTGCGGCCTATTACCAATGTTATTCAATCTTTACAATGAGAAAACTGTAGTATTAAATATGAAGATGAAATTAGGGAAAGGAATTCAATTTCGGGAGAAGAAATAAATACTGCGGTTTGCCAACGAGATCAACAATGGGACTGTATTCGAAATCAGCTGATGCTGAGGGACTTAGATTGGGAAATGAGAAACTAGAAGTTATGAATTTTGTTACTTGGGTATCAGGATAACTGTCGACGGCGAAGTAGAGTGGATGTGAGATACCGGCAGTAGCAAGAAAGGAGTTTCTGAAAGAGAGTAATTTGTAATAAACATCCATCAAATTTTAAATGTTATGAAGTTTTTTCTGAAGCATTGTACGGTACTGAAACGTGAACGATAAGCAATTCAAATAAGAAGAGAACAGAAGCCGTTCCATACACACGCACACTCGCACGCGCGCGCGCACACACACACACACACACACACACACACACACACACACACACACACACACAAAACCTAACTTCCAATACAACGTAATCTCCGATAATCATCCGATCGCACTAAAAAAAAAAAGGAAGAGACCGTCGAAGAAGCGGTACTGTGTTAAAAACGTTTATGTTAGCAAGATAAACGACGTCCACCACGAGTATGAAAAAAAATCTGAGCTCAGTGTCATGCCTTTGATCCTTCCGGAAGCAAAACTGAATGCGAAAACGGCGCTCCAAAACCTGAAAAATATGTATTGTTAACAAGTCTACAATACACTGCCATGAGTGGTACATACATCTGAACTGTGTCGATTTGCGGTTTTTAACAATCGATAGTTAGGGTACAGCTAACGAAAATATCTTACTAAAGGTAATCCAAGGCGATTATAGCAGTCGTCCACGCCTTCGAGGGTTAATTCCAGCTCCAGACTTAGTTATTTCTCGGTAACCCCAGCAACCCGTTTAGGAGCAGGGTATATAATACGTAGTAAGCGAAAACGATGGTACGAATAGGCACATCGATAAAGTTCCTAGAGATGCCGGATATTCAAGTGCCCAGTTGTAAGACAATGTTGGAATGAGAACGCGACACAAATGGGCAAAACAAGAAGTTGGTTGGTTATTAGGGATTCTAAAACGCTGTTCACGAACAAAGTCAACGAACGACCACTACCACACATTTAGGGTACTTTTCTTTTAATGAGTATAACTTACCAAATGAGCCGATGACAAAATGGAGATGCAAAATTCGTTAAGAGTCTACCTCGTCAACGTGGAAATTTTATGCAGATATTTATAGATTCGAATGGCAGTAATCAAGAAAACCAAGTCCTGTTAATCACGTTAAAAGAGCTCTTCAAACTTTTAGAACACGTTACCAAAGGACATTCCCAAGTTTCAGTGCTTCTCATCAGAGGCCCTCAAGAAACAAGATTCTGGAGCAAGTAGCGTTTACACCCACAAGTAACGACAAAAATTCTTTGCTCTTTCCGTCCGTTACGAGCGAGGTCAAATGAAAATCACGCTAGTTGCATTGGATCTTATGTGGTTGTCTACGGTCTACAAATGTATGTTTATCAATAAATATTAGTACTGACGCAAATGAAGTTCTTCTAGACAGATGAAATGCTTTGGTTAGCTGCCCTCAATATTTCAAGGTTTGAAAGTACGACCTTTACATTTGCGAAATTTACGACAGAATATACGCAACTAATTAACAAAGGCTTCCGCAGAGAAGTAATTTCATCCCAACAAGTTGTACAGCCTGTGTTTAGACGAAATGTGTATTTAATGAAGTGGAAGAAAAAGGAAAACCATGGAGTGCTGTTACTGTGTAAACGCATGTTAATTTAACTTCATCATGGCTAGCTGCTTGGAAAGCATCATTCGATAAAACAAATTCGTTGTCCCTTGTTAGAAGAAAATGTATCTAGGCAACATACACAACATCGACTCAGACCGATAAGGCATCCACTGTCTACGGCATGCGTCATTAAATATGAAAAATCAATGCTCTTTCACACTGGCCTAGTTATAGAGCAGTATGTGTTTTAACATTAACATGTGTCTTACTTTAGTCAAAAACCCCATATTTATTGAACGACATAGCTGGAAGCAAGGTCGTGCCCACAGTACCATAGTCAAAGAACTGGAGAAGAAATTACACCATACTAACTTGTTATCTTGAGCAAAAACGTGACAGTTCGTTGGGCACACGCAACAGAAGGGGCAAACTAGTTTCCAGCGCAATTACGCAACAACACTAAATCTCGTAAACAACACTCACTCACTCATAATTCAAGCACCCGTACTTGGAAAAAAAATAAAGCACTAATTCCAAAGGCCATGCTAAACTATTTCACCGATGTTACTTGCACGCTTCAAGACCACCAACCACCACCACCACCACCACCACCACCACCACCACAATAACAACAACAACAACAAATCTGGTTCTATTTCCTGTTCCATTCCGTCGGTTCACCTTTTCCATGAAATACACACACTGCTCCTTTCATGTGGCTGGAACTGGGAGAGCCAACTTCGGTTAATGAGAGTCTTCCAAGCAATAAAATTTGTTGCCTACAGGCCTCAATTTTATCAACGGCGGCTAAGATCTTACCTTCCAGTAGATTTGTCATTAACGATGCGGTCCCAGATAGTTCCATCTCTTCAAGCCATTGATTTCTCTAAGATATTTCATTTAAGTCGCTGGATTCTACTTTTTTCTTTCCTTTTCTCATTTAAATTTTACTGACATGCAGGAGGAAGATTAGAGAAATTACTTAAAACACACAAAAAGATGTTCGTCTAGCAAAATTTCACTGAAGCGCCCAAATTTCAACGAAACCATCAAAGAACTAAGCCTGGATACATAAATAGAACATTGTGAAAAAAGAAATGAACAGTTTGTAGCTAAACGTAACCAAACAGAAAAGAAACACTGTTACAGTGGTTTCTGAATTGCCATTGCCCAATTCTGCAAAATGATAGACAACAACGTAACTTTTGTACGATGTACAAATTGCAAAAAATGGTTCAAATGGCTCTAAGCATTATGGGACTTTACATCTGATGTCATCAGTACCCTAGACTTGGAACTACTTAAACCTACCTAACCTAAAGACATCACACACATCCATGCCCAAGGCAGGATTCGAACCTGCGACTGTCGCACCAGCTCGGTTCCGCACTGAAGCGCCTAGAACCGCTCAGCCACAGCGGCCGGCTAAAAATTGCAAAACTGGCCTTAAGTACAGAAAAGATTACGAGAAATCTCTACGGTGTCAGAAGTTATGTAAACATGAAACACGCAAGACACGCTTAAGCGACTGTATAATTAGTGTAACCTTTCGACATTTTCGTGCCACGTAGTCTTCCTCTACAGAGAAGTGGCTAAGCAATTATGTATGCGCTTACAGCAATACACGGGCAGAATATACTAGAAAAAATTCATATTTGACTGACAAATTGATCCGAAGTAACCAGAAACCGATAATGTATGAAGTAAGTTTCAGTGGCAGCAACTCTTGTTTGCTATAAATCGTTTCAACAAATTCTGTAGTGTCAACCAAATAATTAAGTTATCGTCTCTCTGTTCTGTACCAAACAAAAGCGGCTTTCGACAACCTGACGCTTCATACCTAAGTGTTCTGAATCGGTCTTAAAAGTGAACATGAATGCAACACAGCTCTCCACGTTAATTTACTAAAGTAGGTCGTGCGACGAAATTACATATGCGGTAGTGCCTAAGCATTTCGAAATTTTCCGTTACGCTCCTTCATTCCGATAGGAAAACAAATTTTGGAAAAACAGGTTACAGAAGTTTTATATTAAAAATCAGATGTCAAACATGTCCATTCACAGCCCAGAAAAATATTCTGATTACATAAAACGGCCACAATGAAAGTTTACAAAATGACTGAATCAGGCATGTTACTAGCCTTCATGGTGCAGAGGTAACAGCGACACCCATAACAACAACAAAAATTGTTCAAATGGCTCTGAGCATTATGGGACTTAACTGCTGTGGTCATCAGTCCCCTAGAACTTAGAACTACTTAAACCGAACTAACCTAAGGACATCACACACATCCATGCCCGAGGCAGGATTCGAACCTGCGACCGTAGCAGCCGCGCGGTTCCGGACTGAGCGCCTAGAACCGCTACATAACAACATGTTTTTGTAAGTTTCGACAATGTACGTCTATACAATGATGTACAGCCAACAGACCGTGAATGAGCCTATCGAGCCTGCACTGTCATGATATACATTGTATTCGGCTGCAGTGAACTACGCAGTTTAAACGAGAGCATTTCCGTGCCATAACTCTTGTCCAACAGTGTGTTGTACAGGGTGAGCATTACATCTTTCCCTAATCGCGAAAGTTTATTTCTCAGTTACTATGCTACATATAACTATGTGGTTTGTTGCAAATGGCAGTTTAACTCAGGAAGTGATGGTTCAAAAGGCTCTGAGCACTATGGGACTTAACTTCTGAGGTCATCAGTCCTCTAGAACTTGGAACTACTTAAACCTAACTAACCTATGGACATCCTCTCTTTCTCGTTACAGGTAGCGTAATTGAGGAGTGCTGCTGTCACAATGGCCTCTATAAAGGAGATAGGGTAATTTGTTCTGTTGCTTTGTGAAATACGGTTGCCTAATACAGTTAAGCGACAATTCCAAAGCGCCTATGGTCGAGATGAGCCAGACGCTAAGAGCATCAAGGGATGGTATAAAACATTTAGAGCACTGATGCCCAGAGTGGTCAATATCTACTCCAATCTGCAAGGGGTTCCTGTCAGAAAAAAAAAGAGCTGGGCGTGGATTTGTGCGCATTAGACGTAAATGGGGGTCCTCGAGAGTGGATTCATTTTGGTCAGGTCGGAACCAAAATTGCAAAATTTTCTCCCACAACCGAACGTTGCTCCTGGTTACGTCACTGCAGATACTCTTTCCACATTTTGGAGAAGGACAAGGGGTCGTACTTCATGGAGTGGGGTCAGAAAAAGAATTAATAATGTTGCTGAATTTCAAGCAGGAGAGTTAAAATAAAAATAGCTGCTCCACCCTTCCTCGGCTAAGAGGAAGGGTGGAGCAACTACCTTTATTTTCACTCTCCTGCTTGAAATTGTCCTTAGTACTTCTAAGTTTAGGGGACTGATGACCTCAGATGTTAAGTCCCATAGTGTTCAGAGCCATTTTACCCATTTTTTAAACCTCTTCGTGATGCATAACACCTCACTTGTAACGTCTGCCACTGGAGTTTGTTGAAAATCTCTGTAACGCTCTTCCGTGACGAAACGCGCTGTTCTTCGCTGAATCTTCTGTCTGGTTCCCAGACTGATAAACAATACTCAAGAGTCTGTTGAACAACCCCATTACAAGCCACTTCCTTCGTGGATGAGTTACATTTCCGTAATATCCTTCCTATGAATCTCAGTCTGGCATCTACTTTTCTCACAATTCGTTTTATGTTTTATGCAGTCATTCCATTTAAGGACGCTCTGGATAGTTAGTCTTAGATATTTCACGACACACACTGTTTCCAGCAATTTGTCATCTAAACTATAATTGTAGAGTAGTGGATTCCTATGGTAAGACAGACATTTAGGAACCAGATTTTAAATTGTAAGACATTTCCAGGGGCAGATGTGGATTCTGACCACAATCTATTGGTTATGATCAGCAGATTGAAACTGAAGAAACTGCAAAAAGGTGGGAATTTAAGGAGTTGGGACCTGGATAAACTGAAAGAACCAGAGGTTGTAGAGAGTTTCAGGGAGAGCATAAGGGAACAATTGACAGGAATGGGAGAAAGAAATACAGTAGAAGAAGAATGGGTAGCTCTGAGGGATGAAGTAGTGAAGGCAGCAGACGATCAAGTAGGTAAAAAGACGAGGGCTAATAGAAATCCTTGGGTAACAGAAGAAATATTGAATTTAATTGATGAAAGGAGAAAATATAAAAATGCAGTAAATGAAGCAGGCAAAAAGGAATACAAACGTCTCAAAAATGAGATCGACACGAAGTGCAAAATGGCTAAGCAGGGATGGCTAGAGGACAAATGTAAGGATGTAGAGGCTTGTCTCACTAGGGGTAAGATAGATACTGTCTACACGAAAATTAAAGAGACCTTTGGAGAGAAGAGAACCACTTGTATGAATATCAAGAACTCAGCTGGAAACCCAGTTCTAAGCAAAGAAGGGAAGGCAGAAAGGTGGAAGGAGTATATAGAGGGTTTATACAAGGGCGATGTGCTTGAGGACAATATTATGGAAATGGAAGAGGATGTAGATGAAGACGAAATGGGAGATAAGATACTGCGTGAAGAGTTTGACAGAGCACTGAAAGACCTGAGTCGAAACAAGGCCCCGGGAGTAGACAACATTCCATTAGAACTACTGATGGCCTTGGGAGAGCCAGTCATGACAAAACTACCATCTGCTGAGCAAGATGTATGAGACAGGCGAAATACCCTCAGACTTCAAGAAGAATATAATAATTCCAATCCCAAAGAAAGCTGGTGTTGACAGATGTGAAAATTAGCGAACTATCAGTTTAATAAGTCACAGCTGCAAAATACTAACGCCAATTCTTTACAGACGAATGGAAAAACTGGTAGAAGCGGACCTCGGGGAAGATCAGTTTGGATTCCGTAGAAATGTTGGAACACGTGAGGCAATACTAACCTTACGACTTATCTCAGAAGAAAGGTTAAGGAAAGGCAAACCTACGTTTCTAGCATTTGTAGACTTAGAGAAAGCTTTTGACAACGTTAACTGGAATACTCTCTTTCAAATTCTGAAGGTGGTAGGGGTAAAATACAGGGAGCGAAAGGCTATTTACAATTTGTACAGAAACCAGATGGCAGTTATAAGAGTCGAGGGGCATGAAAGGGAAGCAGTGGTTGGGAAAGGAGTGAGACAGGGTTGTAGCCTCTCCCCGATGTTATTCAATCTGTATATTGAGCAAGCAGTAAAGGCAGCAAAAGAAAAATTCGGAGTAGGTATTAAAATTCATGGAGAAGAAGTAAAAACTTTGAGGTTCGCCGATGACATTGTAATTCTGTCAGAGACAGCAAAGGACTTGGAAGAGCAGTTGAACGGAATGGACAGTGTCTTGAAAGGAGGATATAAGATGATCAACAAAAGCAAAACGAGGATAATGGAATGTAGTCAAATTAAATCGGGTGATGCTGAGGGAATTAGATTAGGAAATGAGACACAAAGTAGTAAATGAGTTTTCCTATTTGGGGAGCAAAATAGCTGATGATGGTCGAAGTAGAGAGGATATAAAATGTAGACTGGCAATGGCAAGGAAATCGTTTCTGAAGAAGAGAAATTTGTTAACGTCGAGTATAGACTTAAGTGTCAGGAAGTCGTTTCTGAAAGTATTTGTATGGGGTGTAGCCATGTATGGAAGTGAAACATGGACGATAACTAGTTTGGACAAGAAGAGAATAGAAGCTTTCGAAATGTGGTGCTACAGAAGAATGCTGAAGATTAGATGGGTAGATCACGTAATTAATGAGGAGGTGTTTAATAGGATTGGGGAGAAGAGAAGTTTGTGGCACAACTTGACAAGAAGAAGGGATAGGTTGGTAGGACATGTTTTGAGGCATCAAGGGATCACAAATTTAGCACTAGAGGGCAGCGTGAAGGGGAAAAATCGTAGAGGGAGACCAAGAGATGAATACACTAAGTAGATTCATTAGGATGTAGGTACTGGGAGATGAAGAAGCTTGCACAGGATAGAGTAGCATGGAGAGCTGCATCAAACCAGTCTCAGGACTGAAGACCACAACAACAACAGTGGATTCCTTTTCTTATGTAGGCGCAATATGTTACATTTATTTACGTTCGGTGGGTCTTTCCAATCCTTTAAGACCTAGCTCGGAATATACTTGTCTAAGGCATGTTTAACTATGGATATGAAGTTTTTCCATTTCTGTTCCACATCTTCGTCCTAAGCACTGCGTATTTGATGTTGACAACTTGCATATTTAGCAGTCTGTATCCTGTCACTCCTCCTAGGCTATTTTCCTAACATAATCACTTGTAATATCCGTAGACATAGTTGCTATCACAGCCTTGTGATCGCTGATATCTTCCTCTACATTGACTGATTCGACAAGTTCAGGTCTGTTTGCTATTAGGATGTTTAATCTGTTACCTTCTAGAGTTGGTTCTTTAATTATCTGCTCGAAGTAATTTTCGGACAAGACATTCAGAATAATATCTTTGGCATCAGTTTTGATAGCATGACTGTCCCAATCTATCTGCAACAAGTCGCATAGCTGTACGTAATTTGGTTTCTTAGAAATATATTTCAGTAATTATGGAAAGGCTTTAGGCTCACCCTGTGCGTTTTTATCATCGATGAACGTGAAATCAAACCACAAAGTCTACACTAAACTACACACTCATCACAGTCCTGTCTGACAGTGTCAGACGAACTGGCGAGTACACTGAATACGCTTAGCATTCTTAGCTCCGGAGATATTTGATCAAGTATTCTATTACACAAATGAACAATGATCCTCTTTTTTAAGCTGTGAGAGCGATGCTTCTTCACTCCATACCGTCCTGTTACTTGCAGAAACTCAGGCATGTGGGTGCATTCATGCGCATGCTTGTGTGTGGAAGAATGTACTAGATGCAAATGGTTGTTAGCATTAAATTCGCACATATTATCCTCAACTAAGTCAGTTGCGCAGCTGTAGGTATAAATGTACTCCTGCTAGCTTTCCTAAAAACTTCGTTTCTTCTGTAGAAACTAAACATCACTCAAGACGACGTAAGAGATTCACCCTCAGAGTTGTACGAAGTGCCATAAAAGCAGACTAATGCAAAGTCACACTTAAAACTAAAAAGTTTGTAAACGTAAGTAGCAACACGTCACGTACATCTGGTGACTGTGGGATCTTTGAACAGCGTTTATACTGTTTGATGGGTTTTAGAAGAAAAATATGAAGTCATTATGGTAAGCACCAGTTTACAAAGGTAACTGCCTAAGATATTCTCAGGCAGTAGTTTTAAATGTCAGAGTTTAATTTACTACGAGCGTTATGGAACTAATTGTTGGCAAACTAATCTTAGCGTATAGAACATTTAGCAATTTCATTCTATTTCCTTTGGAGCTCAGATCTGTCCTAAGAGGCAGAGATATATGGTTAACTGTCGTTTGGTTGGATGAAGCGTCTCTGGGATGAAATGGAGTTCTGGAGAGACTAATGTTATCCAGGAAAAATAGTGCACGGTATTGTCACGAAACAGTTATACAGTTTTTAGGATTCGTTCAACATTCACTGCCACATGCAACAGCATAAATCATGCTCAATGATGACGCCGACAGGCTTTTGTTCTCCTGTTTGCACTGAAAACAAAGATAAATAGCGCGACAAAGCGATACTAGCTCATGGCGGCGGAAATCAATGGCGGCTCTTACTCTGTAGCAGTAAAGCTCGGCACGACGCGCCGGTCTGCGGCACAATGTTGCAACCAATATCACAATCACCGCAGCACTTAATGTACACCTATTCTCCACAACCACTAATCTGCAAGCCTCCATAAAACTTTCCACCGTGTTAGGCGCACTGCGTTCTTCATATGAAGTGTGTTATCTACAACTTGTGTGAACAGTTGTGATTGCGGACTACGTCGTCTATGAGATTAACGCACATACAGCAATTCGTGGTTACCAGTGGACACATTACGGTTCCCGGAACTAACACAAACATAATTAAGATTGTTTTGAGGACTAGCTACTTTTAAAGAGCTGTTACCCTACGCGAAACAATCTCGTGCAACTAGTTCACGTGGCCCCCACCGGGTAACGGCTTGCCTCGCTTCCCTCGTTTTGCGCAGTGTAAACGTCGTTACCTGTCGCGTGCGAGGTGACTGAGCAGGAGGAAAGTCTCCGCCTCCTAGAACAGCAGGAAAAAAGGGGTGGGATGTTACAGAAAATGTCCCTCGCAATCGGGAAAGAGTGTCAACTTCGTAATCAAAACTGGAAACAGTGTCGCATTCATTCAGCAGCAAAAGGTCGAAGGATAACAAAAGCACGATCACTGGATCAGATATACAAGTTTTGTAATTTTTATGTATGCACTGTCACTTTTTTATAACATACATTTCACCAAATACATAATGGGCAGTTTTTATTGCAACTGTAATAACAAAAACAAATCTTTGTTATAAGCAGCGAGAATGTATACGAATGTAAACAATTTTTACATAAATTCTGCGGCCTGGTAAAGGTCAAAGACAACTCAAATGCAATTTTGAACAAACTGATGGTGTAATTCCCGACTGCGTACTGTAAACTTGTGTATGGACCGCTAATCGCAAGGAATCTCATTGTCACACCCCTTCTATTTAAACTACTTCAATCTCCTTCGTATCCCCCCCCCCCGACTGATCAATGTAAGTTCCTCTAAAAATGCTTTCGCATTTGTGTAATGCAAGGCGCTACGCTACGGTTCCACTTTTATTTGCATTTCATCACTTGCTGCTGAGCTGGTCGCCATGTCAGAGGATGGTGAAGACATAACAAGTCAAACAGGATCAGACCTAGTAAAAGTATTGTTGTTCAAATGTTTCCCTCTGAACGTGTCAACAGTTTCGTGTGATCAACCTACGTATTGATAACTGTTTTCCTATGTTAGGCTCCACAATTTTTCGCAATTTCATAACATTCCTCCCAGTTCGGTACATCGGTCTCTTAAATATGACTCTGCACTTCATCCATCGTTCTTCAGCGAAACTTTTTCAGCAACGATATCTTCAATGGACTCTTCTACGGAAATGAAACTACGTCCCAAGCTTAAATATCGACAGTTGTTTCATGTTACTGCAGCGTAGCAAAAAAGGTTGCGGTCACGTGATGTTATCAGAAAAGGTACTTAGTCGGTTATTTGTTCCCTCTTAAATTCATTTCTCTGTTTTACTTGAGCTTGAGCACACGGCATTTCCCGTTTCTCCAGCCGCATCGTAAGCGCTGACCAGTTGCAACGTGAGACGACTCAGCACGGTCGGAGCGCTGTCGTGCTAACGTGCCTTTATCTCTCGGCCAAGACTACAAACGTCAATGCTTCCCACATCTCAAAAATAATCTCTGCCTTGAAAGTGACCGCTGAGCAAGGGTTGCACATCTCTCCCGCTGCTCATGGCATCCTGAATCCTCAGTTGCACTTATTGACACATTAACTGTCAGCGGCCGCCGGCGGACACAACTGAGCCTCATGCCTGACGCAGTGCGCCCGCCGGCGGCAACGAGCTCCACGCTCTTCAGTACAGCGTATCTTTGGATGGCGTGTTAGTAACAGTGTCACGTCCGGCTTGTTGATGAAATATACACTGCGGATGAGTGTGGCCTGTAAACGTCACCTTAGGTTGGCGAGGTACTATCAGTATCTTCTTCGTCACAGCTGCGACCTTTTGCAGTTCTACTTGCTGTAGATTTCTTGCAGTCCATAGGCGTCACCACTACCAGCACAATCGTTCTAATCGTCACTGGTGTCCCTGTAAGTCGTGTCCACAAATGCATCTTCCTCATAAAACTCCGGTAATGCTGGATCATCGACATCAGAATCTGATTTATTTCAACACCCTGAGTAATTGATCAGCGAAATCGATCGTTTTTCCGAGCATACGTGTCTGCCATCCTAATGGTTTACAGTATGGGATCCATTTGATCTAAAATAATTTTTGCTCTTATCACACCAAAATACAGCCAGCAGTTAACTGTAATGGATTTACAGCAACAGTTAAATTTCGTAAGAATTAGTAAAAAAGTACAATTGAAGATAAAGTTGCAAAAAATAAATTTCAAAACGTTGAACAAGATATTGTATCTTATGTCCTGCAAACTGGCGTCAACACTATCAAGAACTACAAATCAATGCACTGTACTGCACTGTTTACTGTGCTAAACCTAGTGGGACGCGTGGTCGCCAGCGGGCATACGGTGTCAGGATGGAGGCTATGCTCTGTCCACCGGTGTCCTCGGGACAATCTACGTGTTAAACATGCGTTAGATCACTAATGTCTGCCATTTTTGAGTTTGTTGTTGTTGTAATTAAGAGAAACATATGCCACGGAAGAAACGAACCGTATCCTGTACTGTTATTTCCACGCGTCTTAATCACATTTGTGTATTAAGAAAGGAAGTTTCTTTATTCAATAATACAGCAAGTTGTATCCATTGAGTGATTAATATCATGCACTGGTACTTGGAACTTCACAGTTACATTAATCCTCAAGATAAACGTAAAAACAACAGTGCGATACATGTAGCATATTGCAAACTTTAGTTAAAATCATACAATATGGTGCCCTCTATGCGCTCTATAAATGTGAAAGTACTTGAAGCCTCAGTGGCTGTAGCCCGACGACCTCAGAAAATGTCTCCCGTAGATGGAGACGAAACGTTAGGTGGAAATTTTATACATCGACCACAACTTCCCAGCCCGGAAGTTTCAACTGAACACCTTTAGTTAAAATGTTTCTGTTGTGGGGTATGAGACAAGGGTGATTCTAAGATCCCGCTTCATACTAAAACTATCTGTATATAGGGTTTTTCTCTGGGGAAGAGGAATCAGGCCACAAAGGAATGGACCTACAAACTACGTTTTCATGCAGTTTTCGTCTGTCGTTCCATATTCCAAATTGGCAAATATGTGATAAATTTGAAATCGATAGCCACTTTTCAAATGAAGGACAAAATGAAATAATGCCTTCCGCATAAGTAGCTGATGATTAATTTTTCCGGTCCCTGTGTAAAAAGGCCTCCTTATCTGAAGAGATGTTGCTCAAGATGTTGACTAGACCAGCAGCTGCAGTAATGATAACGAAATAAATGCTGTGGTTTCGCAGACGTTTGGATATGCTTCAAAATATACTGCAATGGAAATGTGTAACGTGCACACGGTCCCATTTTCCTCAAAATCCAAGCAGGCGTACAATCAATTTTTTTTTTTTTTTTTCAGCCAACGCAAACACTGCAAGCAAAATTTCATCGTTACTGCAGTTTATTATTGTTAATGACTTTGTCACAGATGCACCAAAACGTGTTTTCGTGTACGCTGTTTGTATTAATTGCAATACACAAAGAAAATAGTGCTAGTAAGTTTTTACAAAATGTCACAAATATTGGCATAGCCCATTTTTTATTTTTCAACTCGAGCATTCGAACGTACTTGGATTCTCCAAAAACAGTAACATTTTCTTCTATAAGGCTATACGACATTTGGCGACAATTTCGAACGCTCTTGTTGCATAGAAAAAATTGATACGTCATATTAAATTTTTTCTAAAATTTTGCTGAATTCCACTGGTAAGCGACCCAGTTGCATTGTTTTGTGACACAAAGAAATAGAAGTAAACTGAAGGCGTATAGCGAGAAAAGCTCACAGAGTGACAATACTGCCGCCATTTTTAATTTTGTGAGTACCTTCAAATCACTTTCATGGCCAAACCAAACAATCTTGTGCTAGCTCCTTTGCTTTCATGGAAAGCAACAAAAATTAGTCTTCCTGAAGTTAAAGGTTCTCAGCAATTAATCTTATAACTGCACAGTATCTTTCATTATAATACGAATCAAACAGCAGTTTAGATTCCATCCGCAAATCTGAATCCGTTAGGAAGCTGTAGGTTAAAGTTAGCATATATACGATTTCTATACGATCATTGTTACTGCTCATTATGAGCTGACAACACACATTCCTGGAGAACACGAGGTACTATATCCACGTGCAGGATCGAGGAAATAAAAAACTTAAAATGTTGGCGATGAAATAATATGACGGATGCAAGGCATGCAGCGAGTCGATGGCAGCGCTACTACTGATGAAGCGCTGAGAGCGCTACCAGAGATGAAGATCGATACTTCGCTACGGGGTGTTGCCTCCTCCCACCCCTCGTCCTGCCTTCCTTTCTCGTTCTCCCCCTATAATGCTCTTCATCTTCTTATATTGTGTCTCTCTATGACTACTTCACAAAATAATTATAATGCTATAAAACTGGCGCCTTTCTTCCCCCAGACGATTGTGGTCGCCATTAAGGCAATCCCGTCTTCTTCAGTATCATTAACAATGTGAGGGGCAAAACAAAGTTTTGCCTGTCACCTTGAAAGAATAAAGTTCTATAATTTTGCTTGTTTGTTTGCTTGCTTCCTTGCAGGTACATGTCTAAACCTGATACACGATTAAATACACGTGACACAGCACCATAGCACGCAGCTAGAGGAACCAAAACGAAATGACGCAGCCCATCACCTCCTCATTAACGTGACTCAAACTTCACAGCTTTACCCACTGTGTTTCAAACCCCTTCTGGTAGAAGAAACACTACGGAAAGTGGCTTAGTTGCGGACTATGCGCCCTCTTCTGGAGTATTCATGTGTGGTGTTGGATCCGCATCACGTAAGATGGACGAAGGACATAGAAAAGTCCAAATAAGGGCAGCACGTTTTGTATTACCCCGAAATTCGGGAGAGAGTGCGACACATATGATACACCAATTAGGGTCGTAGTCACTAAAAGCCTTTTTGTGCTGTGGCAGGACCTTATGAAATTTCAGTCACAAACTTTCTCCTCAGAGATTGAAAATATTTTGTTGGCGCCCACTTACATATGGAGAAATGATCATCGTAATAAAGAGAAATCAGAGCTCGCACGGAAAGAATTAAGTGTTCTTTTTTCCTGCGCGCTGTTCGAGGGCGGAACGGTAGAGAAGTAGCTTAAATGTGGTTCGAGTGAGTAGTAGTCAGGCACTTAGTTTTGAATTGCGGAGTAATCATGTAGATGCTCTCTAGATGTAGAAATTTGTTTCCGTCCCATCCAGAGACGATTTTAATGCTGAAAACCTGCTTATCCAGAGTGTCCCAGGAGGAATGGTTAATACTCAGGGATGCGACGGGAACGATCCTTAGAAACAGAAAAGTATAGCAAACATCGGCTCTAAAATGCATACCTTAAGAGCTACGCGCACTTCATCTACATCCATACTCCGCAAGCCACCTAACGGTGTGTGGCGGAGGGGACCCTGAGTGCCTCTATCGGTTCTCCCTTCTATTCCAGTCTCGTATTGTTCGTGGAGAGGAGGATTGTTGGTATGCTTCTGTGTGGGCTCTAATCTCTCTGATTTTATCCTCATGGTCTCTTCGCGAGATATACGTAGGAGGGAGCAATATACTGCTTGACTCTTCGGTGAAGGTATGTTCTCCAAACTTCAACAAAAGCCCGTACCGAGCTACTGAGCGTCTCTCCTGCAGTCTTCCACTGGAGTTTATCTGTTATCTCCGTAACGCTTTCGCGAGTACTAAATGATCCTGTAACGAAGCGCGCTGCTCTCCGTTGGATCTTCTCTATCTGTTCTATCAACCCTATCTGGTACGGATCCCACACTGCTGAGCAGTATTCAAGCAGTGGGCGAACAAGCGTACCGTAACCTACTTCCTTTGTTTTCGGATTGCATTTCCTTAGGATTCTTCCAATGAATTCTTGTTGAATAGAAGACATGTGTTTCACAGCAGCGATGATGAGAAAACGTTTACTACGCTTTTTTGGTTCGAATGATTGTTCCTGTCATATCACTGTCATCCTGGGGCATTCTGAGCATTTTCGGTACTGTTTAATGTCTACAAAGAGGATATTTAAGTTTTTGAGACGAATTTCGGACTGAATCGACCGTGTTTTTTTTTTTACTGAGAGACGAATACTGGTATAACGATGACGTGATTTCATGAGAACGACTGAAATCAAACTTGAACGTGCTAAGGCGGGCATGAACCCAGTGCCTAATATGTAACATTTACGGCCTCTCAATTATGTTCTGTACCCATCGTGTATGCTGATCGGGCAGTGTACAGAGAGGTTCTTACAGTACTGACTCTTACGCCCCAGTGTGTACATTACTTCCAGAAATCCCCCCGCTGCGAGTTGACGAACCCACGGGCTGTGTTTACAGCGGAGCCGGATGAGGGAAGGAAGGCCGCCAGTGGTTCCCCGCTGGCCCACTACCTGTTGCGACAGCGCTGACTCACGTGTCGGAGCATGCGCCAAGCCACGTCCTTACATGGCTGCACGTTTTGCGACGGCCGCTACTTACGGCAACATCACTCCTGTACCACTGCTAAGCAATGTTTCTTATATCCCCAGGGTGGACACACTAACGGAAACATACCAACAACACTATCCTCTGTACGGGGGTTGGGCAAAAATGTGGGGTAAATCGCGGATTAATTCTTCATTTCTGAACATAGGTTTCTCACTAAGCACCAAAAGTCGCCATATTTTGACATACGAATTGTAATTTCTGGAAGCGTCCTAGCACTACGGTACATGCCTCATCACTGTGGGTTGAGATGATCAACCGTCAAATCTCCCAGTTCCATAAAAATAGTCTGTGCCAAATAAGCTCAACTCAAATCTCTCGAGTTATTGTACTTAGTGCCACAGCAGTATAAATATTTCGTCGGAAAACGTTCTGCTGACGCAACAGGGGAAGAAAATTTAAACCAACTGTCCGTAAGGGAGTCATCAAACATTATTGTTACCTTTCACTTCGAATATAGCTGCTTCTCCATTATTCTGTGTAGACAAGACAGGGATGGAGTAATGTAAAGTATTCTTCGAACCGACAAGATTGGAGCAGTTTCTGAGAAGACTTGGGTAATGTAGCCAAATTTCATGGAGAGGTAACTTGTTAGATCTTTGGAATCATAGGTAGTCCGTACCGCACAGATAGTGCTCCTTGCAAGGTAATTGGACCTCACTACATAATAACACTACAAATACAGTGAAGTGGATTGAGGAGTATCTATGTACACAGAGACGTAGAAGATATCATCAAAACTGTTTTGATGAATATAAGAGCCGGCCGCGGTGGTCTAGCGGTTCTGGCGCTGCAGTCCGGAACCGCGGGACTGCTACGGTCGCAGGTTCGAATCCTGCCTCGGGCATGGGTGTGTGTGATGTCCTTAGGTTAGTTAGGTTTAAGTAGTTCTAAGTTCTAGGGGACTTATGACCTAAGATGTTGAGTCCCATAGTGCTCAGAGCCATTTGAACCATGAATATAAGAATTAATAAGACTTTCTCGCAACTGCACTCATTATATTATTCCATCTGTAGCCTGTATTGGAAACACTAAGGTCCATTACTTCCTTCAGCATCTCTCTAAAGAATAATTTGTAAGAAACGGTATAAAATTCATTGACCGCCATGCAGGATTTGCATCCTTCGATGCCCAGGAGGATTCTGCCTGTTCACGATGCCAAAAGGTGTTCCTATTACGCGAGTGTTCACATTTTGTTCAACTCTTGTGTAGCGACGTTAAGACAGTTATCTTCCATATAAATCTGACAGAAATTTACATAGGATCTGCGCAATCAGCTCATTTCATAGTGTTCCTCGCGAACTACATCACTCAGGACGCACAGTGAAGCACGGAAAATATGCTTCTTTCAGAATTCTATGAAAATGGACAGTGGTTCGATGACACACAAAGTGAATGAATGCCTTTTACTTTGCCCATTGTTGCCTTTCTTTGACTTCGATCAGATTTATAGTCAAACAGCAATCCTTTGATTCGCTGGCGTAATAATCTCAGTGAGAGATCATATAGTAAATGGTAAATCATATAGTAAATTCTGAAATTCTGAACAAGCTTTTAATTTTCCATGCTTTATTTCAAACTTTATAAATGGTACAAAGGAGAACGCAATAGAATGAACGAAAACTGGGCCACTCAAGAGAATTTTCCCATTCACATTACTGCCTCTATCTATTACAGCCTCTGTAAATTAACAGTTTCGGGTCCAACGTGATTAATAAGGGTTTAGAAAGTTACATTCAAACCATTCATGAAGTAAATGACACACTTTAATATGAATGTTGATACGTTGTGACCGAAACATACAAATATGACGAAAAAATATTAGTAAATAACAGTACGCAGGTTAAATGAGAACCAACTTTAATTGAGATATATACCGATCACCCGAAACATGACCACCTGCTAAAAACCGTGTTGATCCATCTGTGGAAAGCAATACAGCAGCGATTCAAGATGGCATCGAATCGACAAGTCCTTAGATGGTTTCCGCAGATATGTGTCTAGTCACTGGCCCGCAAACTACGGGCCTGTGGCTTATGTGCGCAGAGAGTGCGCTCAACAGCGTCCTAGATATGTTTTAAAGGGTTTAGATCATGCAAATTTGGGGCCAAGACGCTACGTGAGTTCAGTATCATCTTCCTCAAACCAACGTCCCACCATTATGGCTTTGTGAAACGCACTCATCCTGCTGTAATATGCCATCGCTTTCGGGGTTAGACATCAAGCATGAAGGAATGTAAGTAGTCCGCAACAGTGTTCTCGTAATCCACAGCTGTCCTGGTGCCTTCGGTTACTAACACAAGTCTCATGAAAGCCCTGGTGAATGTCCCCCACAGCATAATACTGCCCCTAACGCTCGCGTTCGTAGAGTGGTGCATGTTTCGAGCAGCCGTTGCCTGTGTAACGGCGTAACTGGAGAAGACCGTCAACTTGGGTTAACAATAAACGCCATTCATCCGGTCAGGTGACACGTTTACGGCGGCCCATGATTCGATTTCAATGATCCCACACCCATTTCAATCGTAGCTGGCAATGTCGTTGGGTCAACGTAGGGGTCTCTACTGCTGAGCCCCATGTTCAACAGTGTGAATGAACGATGTGCTCCGAGGCACTTGAGATTACACCAGCATTGTATTCTCTCATCAGATCTGCCATAGGCCGTGTCGTTTATCCTGCTTTAGAGAGGGTCCAAGTCTCCGACTTCCACGTTTTCTAATTAAGCTAGGACGCTCAATACCTTATCGCCTAGTCGTGGTTTCAACGTCCTTCAACCGCGTTGCACAGATGCTCACGACCAGTTTCGCCGTTTCCGAGACTCTTGTTCCTAGACGCCGAGGCATGACAATTTGAATTTCGTTAATGTCTATTATGTCAGTGGATTTCACACGTGAGCACGTATCGTCGCTAGAATAATTTCCAATTAGTCTCTTTTTCCTAGCCGCGTCATGCGCCGACAAAGCCCATAGGCGACATACAGTCTCGCAGTGCGCAGTGGGCGTAATAGTTGGCTCAACAGCCTATCACCAGAATTAGCAATTTCAACATTTACTTGTTTTAATCTAAACGTATTTGACACATATTTCATCTACATCTGTACCGATTTTTGCCCTGCAATTTCATCTAAATGCTGATGAAACTTCATTCTGTCTGGGTAACAAGTATTCAAAAGTCGTGGGCAATGGTTCAACTTCTTAAATGTTAAAATGGAAAAAGAGAACTTTTTTTACATCTGCAACAGGAAAAATATATCATTTCTTCACAATCACCGATTTTTTTTTTTCCAACTGTGTCCATCGTACTGAGCAACATAAATAAGAATGACTGCACTTCATACTGAATCACCAAAATACAGGAAATAAATACTGACAGGACATTTTCGAACATTTGCACATTCACTTCTCATCGCCGCGCTCACAGCTGGGGATAGTAGGAGTATCTTACTCCCGCCATATTTTTACATAAACAATGAGTCATTTATAAACCATATTTGGCTGAAAATTCTCCAAGCGTTCTTGAGTCATTCTTTTGTGTTTGGTTGCTTGGTTCCTTAGGGCGCAAAACTGCTAAGATAATAATCGCCCATATCATAACATAAGAAAAAACAAGTACTAAATAAAAGCCTGAATCGAAGAATGCAAAAGCCCAATCAAGCCACTTTAAAAGAGGAGCAGCTAAGTACAAGGGCGTCCCTAGAGCAAATTTCTCAAAACAGCGTTGAGACAACGCAGGTCCTCGCGAGCGGGATCAAATGTGCTTCGCCATGCCGCTGAGGCGAATAAGAAGATGCGATCGACGGAACACGTGTCACCCACTAAAACATCTGAAAAAGTAGACGCGAAACATAGACGTAAACGCGAACAGTAGAAAAGGGTCACTGCCGTATCGTCAAGGGTTGACCAGCAGCAGGCACAGAGTGGGGCAGGGTCGCCACTTATAAATGGAGGTGACTAAAACGACAGTGTCCTTATACGCAGCCTGGCTAAAATGACAACCTCTCGACATGAGGGCCATAGGAAGTCAACCGCGTTATTGGGAGACGTTTAATGTCCCGGAGTTTGTTCCCCCGGATAGAAGACTACCGTGCACTCTAAAGTGGTACTATATGACGAAGGACAACGATAAGATCATCCGAGGGAACAGAATGACTAGCAGTCCGAGGGAGGAGAGCCGCAGTCTTTGCAGCAGCCTCGTTCCCTGGCATGTCGAGGTGACCAGGAATGCACTGGAACATCAAGTAAGCTCCACCCACAGTAAGGGAGTGGAGGCATTCTTGGATCTTTGTACTAAAGGGTGTACTGAGTTATCCTTTATGTTATCCTCTTTTCACCTCCATTTCCAACCCTACAGGTGGTAGCTAATTAACCCTAAAGGAGGTAGCTAGTTCTTAGCATTTACGTGCTTCTTCCCATACAGTGATGTACTGAATACCAAGTTTGGTTGAAATAGATCCAGCTGTCAGGAGGAGATGTGGAACGTACACACACACACACACACACACACACACACACACACACACACACACACGAGGATTTTTTAAGGTGCGATCAGTCGCGAAATTAAAACCACAGTGAAAATTAGATGAAACTTCACGCACATGTGTTACGCAGATGTCTTAATATTTCAATCGACGGTGTCACGTAGCATTTCGCACTTCTGAACGCACAGTAAGCACGTACACAAGCCCACAATCGTGTCTCCCGCCAAGTGTGGAGTGCGTGCTGTCATTCGATTTCTTCATGTTGAGGGGTTAAATGCAGTCTAAATTCATCGACGAATGAGTAATGTGTACGGTGAAACTTGAAAGCGACAGCAAAGTGCACTAACTTTGAGTGACAGATTTCAGTACCGCAAACACTGTGCGAGATGGACTTCAACAATGCTGTCCGACCATCACAAAACACTACGAATGGCTGTCGTCTTAATTTTCTCCGGCTCTACCATGTCCGAGATTTTTTTTTTTTTCTACAGAATTGACACTGTGTGGATAAGACTTGGATCCAATTCGAAAATGAAGAAACAAAACTGCAATGCACAGAGGGGATGAATTCTCATTGCCCGAGTAAACCAATGAAGTGCCAGCGAACATTCTCCATCGGAAATTGTATGGCTACTGTATTCTGGGACCGAAAAGGAGTTTTGTTGCTGAAATTCATGAAACGTGACACAGCCATCACTGTAGCGTCATACAGCGCCACTGTTCAACATCTATACAGTTCAATTCAGAGTAAGCGAAGAGGAATGTTGTCATCAGGCACTGTCCTCCTCCATGACAATGCTCGACCGCACACTACAGCTGCAACAAAGACGCTACTGCAGCGGTTTCTATCTGAAGTGTCATCACCCACCATAAAGCCCGGACTTGGTTCCCTCTTATTTTCATCACTTTACTCGCATGAAACGCCGGCTAGGAGGGCCGCATTTTGGCACAGATAACGAGCTGCAGACCCGCGTACAGAATTGGTTGAAACCACAGACGGCTCCCTTCTAAAGGAGGGCACTGGTAAATTGGTACCACATTAAGACATATCTAAGTACCTCAGCGGCGACTATGTAGATAAGTAACTGGGAGATGCAGCTAAAATAAAATATATTTCATTTTTACTGTTTCCTTTTCTCTGCAGGACCTTGGAAAAAAAGCCCTCGTACAAACGATCAACTTTGTAAATATACAGAAGAAAATATAGAAGATAATATATACATATTTTGCACACGTGGATCACGATTTTGATAGGAGTGTCTTGGAGTCAACCGGCAGTTGCGATCGACAGGATGTTAAATTAAGATGGTCCACGCAAGGTTTTATCCATTCTCAATAGAAAATTTACACTTTATACTTTGGAAAAACTAGCGTTTGCATTTCACAGCTAACATGTTCAAATGACGAAAATACGATGTAAGTGCAGATTCCATTACAATAGGATGTCCTCTACATCTCGATTCGCCGTTATCAGACACGTGATGGACGACACTATCAACAAAAGCTATCGCCCCACCTGGCTGTATCAGCTGCATTGCATTCTAGATTATTCCAGTGTTGACACGATACGTTGGGCCGCATGTGAATGCTATCTGTGTCGATATTATCCACTGTACGTGAGAACACGGAATAAACAACATTGAATTTTCAAAAAAACAGACGAAGCTACATAACTCTAAGCCAAGCACCAAAGTACGAAACATTTCTTGTGGCTGAAGCAGCGACGAAGAACAGCGGCGCTTTCTTTGCGTCAGAACGCGCAGCGATGGTTATCGCTCGCAGCAGGCGTGGCCACACCTTTCGTTATCAACATACTTTACTCCATGATCAGAAATGAATCATTGACCAGGAAAGATAAATTAAACTGCAGGTCATGGTTTCTGAGGCAGTTCACTCACGATCAGTGTCCAGAAGAATATACGCTTTAGACAGGAACTGAGCTGCACTAACGAAACCTAAGAACAGTTTTCTGCAGTGTTCACAGCCGCAGTATTGTACATCCTTCAGCGCAATGATGGAAAACACGAATGAACAACCTATTGCTGCTATTTTAACAAACCAAATCATGATTCAAGGATGCAGACGCACTATTAAAAAGCGAAAGAATATCAACAGAATCTTCCGTCGGTTCTTGGTAGAACAACATTATAATAAAAGAAAAGCACCAGTTTGCATTTGTTCTGCAACATTACTTTTATTGTAAACCGGTTTTCGGCTTATAAGGCCATCTTCAGATGGTGAAAATACTCAGTATATGTCTGAAGATGGCCTTGTAAGCCGAAAACCGGTTTACAACTAAAGTAATATTGTAGAATAAAAGCAAACTGATGCTTTTCATTTATTAAGCGAAAGAATGTTTAATTACATCCGCTTATAATTCTGCAATTGTCAAATAACATTTATTATGCAACAACAGAAATATAACGAGTGTATATTAGAGTACTGAAAAAATGAGAAATAGCAGCATTCGCCTTAGATGTTGAAGCTGAAAAGACAGCAGATCTTGTACAAACTCTTGGAAACGTAAATTGGAATAAAACGTGGTGCTATAGAATAATGCTGAAAATTAGATGGGCAGACAGAGTAACTAGTGTAGAGTTAATGAATAGACATGAGGACGAAAAAATTAAGGTACAACTCGATTTAAGAAAGGATAAGTTGATAGGACAAATCCTGAGTCATCAATGACTTGTCGATTTGATAATGAGGGGAAGTGTGTGTGTGTGGGGGGGGGGGGGAGGGGGGATGTAGAGGAAAACCAAGATGTCATTACAGTAAGCATGTGCAAATGAAGAAGGTCAATTTACAGCCTATGCTTCTGTCAAAGAGGGGCAGAGGAATTTTATGACCAAGAGCGGAAAAATTATTATACAGGACTAACTCTTTCTTTTTCTCCAGTTTAACAGCACGGCATGTCTCGGCAAGCCCAGTATCGAGCTGGGGCTAGGCTGGCTAAGTTCAGACTGCGGAGGTCACGTAGACCTTGAATGGCGACGACCAAGGAATGCGGAACGCCACACGTCACGCCGGACGCCACACTTTCACCGTCTGAAGCTTCCGCGGGGCCGCTCCAGCAGACGGAAATTAGAAATGCATCGCAGCCCGGAGAGTTAAAGAAACGGCGCAGCACCCACATTCGCAGAGGCTTGCCCTCGGATGGCTTAGATTACAGTCTTCCGATTTTAACGTTTCACTCACCGCGAACGTGTTTCAGATACAATAACTTTCCTTGTGAGATTAAAGCTGAAGTCTATGCGCACGCTTGACGGTAGTGGCGTTGTTTCGTCACTAACAGGATGGCTGCTAATAGACTACGGCAGGGGCGGGCAGGAATCCTGCACATGTGCGGTGCACTTGCACGCGTGCAGTTAACAGGTGTTCTGCGTGCACACAGGGGCAAGCTGGCCACCCGCTTATCTCCCATCCCCACCATACCTTCTGTCTGCTCCTTCCTCTGTAATGCGTTTTGTTTCCTACCTTGCTTTATTGAGTGAATCAATAAGGTTAGAAGGAGTGCTTGAAAGAAATCATGGTTTGAAAGAGTACCTATTACCAACGATACGTTTTATTTAATTACCACAGGTGGAGTTTACAATACGTTTAATATCTGGAACAAAATTTCTACATACAGACAAACACAAACAGTTACGTAAATTTTCATCACTGATGTTTGCTCTTAACCGAGACTTATTAATTCAGCAAATGATTTTCCAGCTCTCGCTATATTAAGCGCAGTCTTATAACTTGCACATACCGCTGGGCTATTATTGTTGTCGTCCTGAAAACTTGAAAACAGTGCTCCATAAAATGTTAGATCAGTTAGATGAGAGACATGACGGGAGAACGTCGCAGATCTCTCGTGACAACAGCAACTACGACAAATTCAAATGGCTCTGAGCACTATGGGACTTAACTGATGTGGTCATCAGTCCCCTAGAACTTAGAACTACTTAAACCTAACTAACCTAAGGACATCACACACATCCATGCCCGAGGCAGGATTCGAACCTGCGACCATAGCGGTCGCGCGGTTCCAGACTGTAGTGCCTAGAACCGCTCGGCCACTCCGGCCGGCCAACTACGACAGATTCATCTGGTATAGTCACATCGGTCTTCTTAAGCTCAGTCAATTCCCCATCCGCTCAGAATCCGACAATAAATTGTACTCATCCTTGTGAAATTTATTATAATGGCCTTCAATACTAAACTTCCGTTGACCAGCGAGAATACTGCCACATATTAAACATTTCGAATTTTCACGTTTTTGCACAAAGAAAAAATTATTCTCCCATTACTTTTTAAAAGATAGCAAATCTCCACTTCTCCGTTTCTTGAAATACAACGTTCACTACATAGTGCTCGCTTCGCATCAACGTCCGCAGCTTAGCCTGGCACTACACTGCCGCAACCTGCCGGCTGTCGCCACAGCCCCGGTCGACGCCTGCACGCGAGCAGCACACGTGCAGCGCTGTGCGCTCATGAGCCGCGTGCAACGTTTGCCCGCCCCTGGATTAGGGTCTAGTGCACTATCCACTAGAACACCACGGCCAGTACTGGTGGGAGTAAAGAAGAAAACTGAGGCAACATTTTTTTCACAATCAGCTTCTTCTTCCGTCAATATATTCAATGAACACATATTTATGCCACTTCAGCGTGTTTAGTAGTTTATTTCATCAAATGGCAGCCTAGTTCGCCTCTGAGCAACTCACTTCGAAACTCACCAAAGATTACCGCGTCAATAGATGAAGACGCAAAACCTCTACTGGCCGGAAGCTGACGACGTATGCCGTGAAAGAACGGAAACCATACCGTCACTTGCTCGAGGCAAGACAGTAGTGGAGTTGTTTCGTCGCTATTTATCTCCACCATGTGATAAACATGGCAGACGGATAGCTGGACAATATATACAGAGGTGACAAAAGTTTAGATAGTGATACGCACATACACAGATGGTGGTAGTCTCGCGTACACAGGGTATAAAAGAGCATTGCATCGGCGGAACCATCATTTGTACTCACATGATTAGTGTGCAGAAGTGTCCGCATGATAATGGCCGCACGAGGCGAATTGACAGACTTTGAAGGCGGGATGGTAGTTGGAGCCAGAAACGTGGAGCATTCCATTTCGGAAATCGTTGGGGAATTCAATATTCTGACATCCACAACCTCAAGAATATGCCGACGATACCACATTTCAGACATTACTTCTCGCCACGGGCAACGAAGTGGCCGATGGCCTTCACTTAGCGACTGAGAGCAGCGGCGTTTGCGTAGAGCTGTCAGTGTTCACAGATAAGGAATATTTCTTAAAACACACCACCACAGAAATCAATGTGGGACGTACGACGAACACATGAGTTACGGCAGTGCGGCGAAATACAGCGCCTCTTCTGGACTCGTGGACATATCGGTTGGGACCCATCATGACACGAACACTGTTCCTATTTCAGTTTGTATGAGCTGATGGTAGGGTTCGAGTGTGGCGCAGCCCCACGAAGCCATAGACCCAGGTTGTCAATAAGGCACTATGCAAGCTAGTCGTGGCTCCATGATGGTGTGGGCTGTGTTTGCATCGAATGGACAGGGTCCTCTGGTCCAAGTGAAACGATCACTGACAAATGGTTATGTTCGGTTGCTTGGAGACCATCTGCAACCATTCATGGAATTCATGTTCCCAAACAACGATGAAATTTTTATGGATGACAATGCGCCATGTCATTGGACCACAACTGTTCGCGATCGCTTTGAAGAACATTATGGACAGTCCGATCGTATGGTTTGGCCACCCAGATCGATACGAATCCCATCGAACATTTGTGGGGCATAATCGAGAGGTCAATTCGTGCACAATATCTTGCACCGGCAAAACTTCCGTAATTATGGACGGCTGTAGAGACAGCATGGCTTAATGTTACTGCTGAGAACTTTCAACGACTTGTTGATTCCATGCCAAGTCGACTTGCCGCACTACGTCGGGCAGGAGTAGGGCCGACACGATATCCCACAACTTCCGTCACCTCAGTGCACTATATGTATGTTCTTAGGAGTCCCGACTGAACTAAAGTATAACCATGAAGAAACACTCTGATAAGTATACTTTATTTTTTTTAAAAAAAACTTAGATTTTAAACTTCTCGAATGTAAAATTCCTTTGCCCTCAAACTGAGTGTAAACAGAGATACTATTTGAAACTTCCTGGCAGATTAGAACTGTGTGCCGGACCGTGACTCGAACTCGGGACCTTTGCCCGCAAAAGGCAAAGGTCCCGAGTTCGAGTCACAGTCCGGCACACAGTTTTAATCTGCCAGAAAGTTTCATATCAGCGCGCACTCCGCTGCAGAGTGAAAATCTCATTCTGGAGAGATACTATTTGTCCCAAAAAATAAATTACGTAACATCCGATCAATAAGTCGGTTTCGTTCTTGACGATTTGCCAAGCTTAAGTGCAAGACAAATTAACCATATACAGTAAGATACATTGAGAAAAATGTCGAGTTGTACCGTGGTTCGAAGTCTGCGTTAACCATTTGAGTCCCAACAATACAAAAAAAAAGATTAGTTTAATTTTTTTCACAAAACTGACGTCTATCATCATAGTAAGCAACGAATACGAGAAAAAATTGAGAAAAAGCAAACTATCAATTGTTTTAATGTTTATGGAACCACTGGGACATACAATTTTCAAACACCACCCAATAGTTCATGAGATGTATAAGTAAATACTGCTTCAGTGGTTTCATTTCGTAACAACTCATAACAGCAGTTACTTTACAGTAACTTTAGATATACTTACTTTCACTCTCACTGACGTCAATAAGATAAAAAAATTTAAAAAATAAAAACATGTCGCATGATTTCGTAGCGCAATCTCCGCGCCGACTGTAACTTTGAACGCTGTTGACTGCTACAACGTACTTTGAAATATGTTAGAGTAGCATTAGATGTCTGTCTTGCAACAGCATCGGTGGTTTCGTGGGAAAGCCACTGGTATTGCAAAAAAAATGAATAAAATTGTGGTTTGAGCCAGAAACAATTGTTATTCAAAGGGTTAAACAGTAGGTTCCTGTGAGACAGTTCAAAGGTTTGAGGAAGTCAGCGGCATATCGTCTCTTACAGGGCCGAGCCTAATACACTACTGTGATGTTCAGACCAAGCTTCCGATTACCGACAGCTATAACTTTATGTTAAATACTACAGAATTCTCCCAAGAAGCAGATCCACGTTTTTGTAACCATGAAGTAAACACACATTCTACCCTTTCCACGATAACTAACTGCTGCTGACGACGATAATACGTCGATTACAGACACGAATGGAAACTATTAAAATACCTATCGATGCTCGAAGACCGGAATTCGTAATAATGAACCTTGAAATACCATCAATTCGTATGTCAATAAGGAATGTGAAGTTTCGGGAAAGTTTACTGATTTTTCTAAGCGTACAGACGCAAAAGTCCACACTGTAGGTAGCAGCTGTTTCTTTGTGCTTCAATTACTCCAAAATAGTCAAGGCGTCGTGCACATAAGCTGCCAGCAAGTCGTAAAGAACGAAACCTGCGTATTGATCTTATGTTACGTGTAACTTATTACTTAGGCAAGTAACTACCTACGGCCACAGTTTCAGAAAAAAAAATCAATTTTGCATTCGAGAACTTGCAGCTTATGAGGTACGTTTATTTTCAGAAGACGGGGCAAATACTGGCGTCTCGGTGTTTGAGGTACAATCGGCACTAGCGATCTTATTACAGTATTCTACATCAGACAACGAATACGTGTTGTGTACACCTCGCGGGATGCTTTCTGCATGTGTGTTACTTTATTGTTTTGATCTAAGTATGTGGAGTAGCCGGAAGTACCATCGTTACACGACCCACAGTACCGTTTAGTTGCACACCAGCTCTTCTGAAAATTAAGTTGTGAAACTACGACATATAGGTAATTTACCGTTTGATCTTCCACATTCAGTCCATCTATATCCCATTAAGCAGCCATAAAATTCGTTTAAAGTAATTTTATCACCTCGACAACTCGAAACAAAAGCCTTTGCTTGATTTCCAAAGTCTCTCAGTTGTCAACGTATAGATTTACATGACCTCAATTTGCGACCGTAAGAATCTGCACTAATGACTGCGTCTTTAAAGAAAACAGATGTTCGATAACAACAACGCCATTTGCTTTCATGCTAACTGTCCAAACTTTTACGCATTGGTGGGAATGTGTATCTCGTTCGGCAGGTGTTCTTTGATTCTGGTATCAAATGACATACCCATTTCGCCAAACATGTGATCACGCATATAAAATCGTCTGCTTCCAGATGACGTTCAAGGATGTCTCATTGCTGCCCATTTATGTGTAAATCAACGAGGAGTTACCACCGTATGTAATCTAACGACCTGCAACTGAATCATTGATGAATGCGAAATATCTAACTCGTGAGAAACTTATTTTGCCGTCCTTGCGTAATTATGCAGTTGCGTCAGAGCGACCTTTGAGCAATATGCTCGTACGATTTCGACAAATTTTGGTAATGGCCTTATATTTGACATATTCGCAACAGATATTTCACTAATAATGTTTATGCTACATGATTTTTAATCGAAATAAGTTCTTCCGCAGGTCGTTCTCCTCATACTTTTATCCAATGTTCAGTCGTAAGTTTTGAAGTTGCCATTTGTTACCCATCTGTTCTGTTCTCTCAGCCACGTGTGATAAGTATTCATTCATGGGAACCTCCCATATTTTGGCATATTCCTATTTGTCAGACAACGTATTAATGTAAATCTTTATTCCCTACAGGCCAAATATTTACGGAGAATCCTATCAAGATGGTTCAAATGGCTCTCAGCACTATGGGACTTAACATCTATGGTCATCAGTCCCCTATAACTTAGAACTACTTAAACCTAACTAACCTAAGGACATCACACAACACCCAGTCATCACGAGGCAGAGAAAAGCCCTGACCCCGCCGGGAATCGAACCCGGGAACCCGGGCGTGGGAAGCGAGAACGCTACCGCACGACCACGAGCTGCGGACAATCCTATCAAGAAAACTAGACAAGCTGATAGATGGAGATCGAGCACCAGCTCAGCTGAAGTGTGGGGGCAAGACTTTTTGATCTGAAAACTCCATTTCCCTCAAGCAATTACGAGAAATCAAGACAAACGCGCGTCTTAGTAGCCTGACTGCGATTTGAATTTTGAAAACACTGAATATTTCTCAGCCGTATTAGCAGTTGCATCACTAACATTCAGTTCATGACTCCATTAACACACTATATAGCCTGGAAACAACAATTAAAAACTTTATACAATGATAGTTTTCCAGTGAATTATGCCAGCAACCGCAGCAAGAAGTGCACTTTTTTCGGAATAGGCTTAAATTAAGCTTTTTGACTACTAGAGCAGCATAATGTATTTAGCAATCTTTTTACAGATTAACACAGTATTTTCATTGCTTACTGTAAAAGAAATCGTAATTGATGTACAACTAGCCAAAATTCTTTCTCGCTGTACGCCGATTTTCAGTTACCTCTTTACCATCATCTGCAAGGCTGGATCAACACTGCATTATTACTGTACGGAAATCCGATTTAATTTACGATTAAATATGATTTTCAGGTGTTCGTTCGCAACGAACAAGTTTCTGACATATTACCACTGTCAGTGATACAGTTTTTCTGTGGTCATGCAAAGATAAGGCGACAAGTTATCGAGTTGGCAGTAAAGATCTGGTTTTCGGGTAAAAAGTTTACTTCCTTGAATAATCACCAACTTTTTTTTTTTTTTTTTTACAGTAGATATATAACATCTCTATTTATACTCAAATCTTTCCTAAGTCATGCTTGTTTCTATGTGGGAATATGTTTTACCTTAAATATTAATATACATTGTATTCATTTGTGATGTACTGGTACAGCTAGAAAGGCCGTTTCTTACACGGTTTTTTGCTGTAGGCCACCAGTATCCCAACTAACCTTCCCCATAAATGGGCATTTAGACGTAAACAACCGTCTGAAGATGAGACGGTCACAGTTCGAAACCGTTAACGGCGCTATTTGTTAAATATACAGTATGATTAACAGTGGCTGGATGTTGTTTTCTTCTTTGGAGCAATTAACCTGTATTTTGTACACAGCTGCGGCCTCAAAATGTCAGTTTTCGACAATATACTATTTACTGCTATCTTTTTTAAACATTTGCCCCATATTACATTTAATTCCCCGCCAAGTAAGATACACGCTAGAGCAGCCACACTCCCCTAAAAAAAACCAATGGTTGATAGGAGCTTCAAATATAAATCTAGTGATCGTGTAAATGGGTTGTTTTTTGCTGTTTTAAAGAAGTACTACAAATTTAATAAGAAATTTCCAGCTGAGGCTCTTCCTGAGATTTTTAGAAGGTTTTAGTAAAATCGCAAAGAATTATTCTACCGCCGAAGAAAGTGCTAGCTGTTAACACAATGCGGAGCGGCCGCGATTTACTCGCGTTTCCTGGAAGCTGTCTACAGATGCCATTCGCTGTGATTTATTTTAACTACTACTTCTAATTAGATGTTTAGACAGCAGTGAATGTAACAAATACGATTGTCTTCATGTTCTTGTAGCATTTAGATTGTAATTTGGTATTTCAAATTGATACATTTTCCCTTTGAAGTCCCTCCCACTTTTAGAAACGTACAAAAAAAGAGGAAATGAACGAATCAGTTTTTCTGAAGGTTTTTCATGATGATTATTCTGCTGTTCCTATTGAGAATGCCGAACCGGATCAAATGATGGAATGTTTTTATGCTCCTGAGAGCGATTCACGTGACAATGGCATCATTAGACCTCTAAAGAAACTTAAGGTGGCAATGTTTTCAGGTGATTGCGATAATAACGATGAAGTAGATTCTGTGCTTGTGAATGATTCGTTTTGTTAGTGGTTAACTGAATGAAGACAATAAAAATATAAACATTGTTGTTTTTTAGTTTAATAATGTCATTTTTAATTTTGTAATTTCCAAATTATTTCACTTTCCATCAGAAAAAGTAGGAAAAACACAAGATATATCGATTTTATATTCACGTGTTAAACAAAAGTCATTGTTTAGACTACGTGGGCTGTACGCCGAGATGACGAAAGTGCGATGACCACAAAAATTGATGACGGTAGTATCGCGTACACAAGGTATAAAAAGACAGTGCATGAGCGGAGCCGTCATTTGTGCTCAGGTAATTCATGAGAAAAGGTTCCCGATGTGATTATGGCCACACGACGGGATTTAATGCGGAATGGTAGTTACGGAATTCAATATTCCCAGGCCCACAGTGTCAAGAGGGTACCGAGAATATCCAATATCAGGCATTACTCTCACCACGGACAACGCAGTGGCCGACGGTCTTCACGACCGGGAGCAGCAGCGTTTGTGTAGAGTTGTTAGTGCTAACAGACAAGCAACACTGCGTGAAATAACCGCAGAAATCAATGTCGGACGTACGAGAAAAGTATGTGTTTGGGCAGTGTGGCGAATGTTGCTTAAATGGGTTATGGCAGCGGACGACTGACGCGAGTGCCTTCGCTAACAGTACATCGCCTCGTCAGATGAGTCCCTACTTCAGTTGGTAAGAGCTGATGGTGGGTTACGAGCATGGTGCGGCCACCAAGAAGTGACCCAGTTTTCTACAAGGCACTGTGCAAGCTGGTGGTGGCTCCATATGGTGTGGGCTGTGTTTACATGGAATGGCTCTGGCTCTGAGCACTATGGGACTTAACATCTTAGGTCATCAGTCCCCTAGAACTTAGAACTAGTTAAACCTAACTAACCTAAGGACATCACACACATCCATGCCCGAGGCAGGATTCGAACCTGCGACCGTAGCAGTCGCGCGGTTCAGGACTGCGCGCCTAGAACCGCGAGACCACCGCGGCCGGCTTACATGGAATGGACTGGATCCTCTGGTCATTGACTGGCAATGGTTATGTCCGGTTACGTGGAGACCATTTGCAGCCATTCAGGGATGTCATGTTCCCAAACAAAGATGGAACGTTTATGGACGACAATGCGCCAAGTCACAGGGACACAATTGTTCGCGATTGGTTTGAAGAACATTCTGGACAGTTCGAGTGAATGATTTGGCCATCCGGATCGTTCGACATGAATCCCATCGAATATTTATGTCACTTAGTGGAGAGGTCAGTTGGTGCATAAACTGCTGCCCCGGCAGCACTCTCACAATTATAGAACGCTATACAGGTAGCATGGCTCAATATTTCTGCTGGGGACCTCCAACGACTTGCTGAGTCCCTGCCATGTCGAGTTGCCGCACTACATCAGGCAAAAGCAGATCAGACAGATATTAGACGGTATCCTGAGACATGTGTCATCTCAGCGTATATCATCATCATCATCATCATCATCATCATCATCATCATCATCATCATCATCATCTAAAACTGATTATGCCTTTCAGCGTTCAGTCTGGAGCATAGTCCCCCTTATAAAATTCCTCCATGATCCCCTATTCAGTGCTAACATTGGTGCCTCTTCTGATGTTAAACCTATTGCTTCAAAATCATTCTTAACCGAATCCAGGTACCTTCTCCTTGGTCTGCCCCGACTCCTCCTACCCTCTACTGCTGAACCCATGAGTCTCTTGGGTAACCTTGCTTCTCCCATGCGTGTAACATGACCCCACCATCTAAGCCTGTTCGCCCTGACTGCTGCATCTATAGATTTCATTCCCAGTTTTTCTTTGATTTCTTCATTGTGGACACCCTCCTGCCATTGTTCCCATCTACTAGTACCTGCAATCATCCTAGCTACTTTCATATCCGTAACCTCAACCTTGTTGATAAGGTAACCTGAATCCACCCAGCTTTCGCTCCCATACAACAAAGTTGGTCGAAAGATTGAACGGTGCACAGATAACTTAGTCTTGGTACTGACTTCTTTCTTGCAGAGGAGAGTAGATCGTAGCTGAGCGCTCACTGCATTAGCTTTGCTACACCTCGCTTCCAGTTCTTTCACTATGTTGCCACCCTGTGAGAATATGCAACCTAAGTACTTGAAACCATCCACCTGTTCTAGCTTTGTTCCTCCTATTTGGCACTCACTCAATCCGTTTATATCTCTTTCCCACTGACATTACTTTCGTTTTGGAGATGCTAATCTTCATACCTTAGTCCTTACATTTCTGATCTAGCTCTGAAATATTACTTTGCAAATATTCAATCGAATCTGCCATCACAACTAAGTCATCGGCATATGCAAGACTGCTTATTTTGTGTTCACATATCTTAATCTCACCCAGCCAGTCTATTGTTTTCAACATATGATCCATAAATAATATGAACAACAGTGGAGACAGGTTGCAGCCTTGTCTTACCCCTGAAATTACTCTGAACCATGAACTCAATTTACCGTCAACTCTAACTGCTGCCTGACTATCCAGGTAAAGACCTTTAATTGCTTGCAAAAGTTTGCCTCCTATTCCATAATCTCGTAGAACAGACAATAACTTCCTCCTAGGAACCCGGTCATATGCCTTTTCTAGATCTATAAAGCATAGACACAATTCCCTGTTCCACTCATAACACTTCTCCATTATTTGCCGTAAGCTAAAGATCTGGTCCTGACAACCTCTAAGAGGCCTAAACCCACACTGATTTTCATCCAATTGGTCCTCAACTAATACTCGCACTTTCCTTTCAGCAATACCTGAGAAGATTTTACCCACAACACTGATTAAAGAGATACCTCTGTAGTTGTTACAATCTTTTCTGTTTCCATGTTTAAAGATTGGTGTGATTACTGCTTTTGTCCAGTCTGATGGAACCTGTCCCGACTTCCAGGCCATTTCAATTATCCTGTGTAGCCATTTAAGACCTGACATTCCACTGTATTTGATGAATTCCGACTTAATTTCATCCACCCCAGCTGCTTTATTGCACTGCAATCTATTGACCATTTTCTCCACTTCCTCAAATGTTATCCTACTTCCATTATCATTCCTATCCCATTGTACCTCGAAATCTGAAACATTACTGATCGTATTTTCACCTACATTGAGCAACTCTTCAAAATATTCCCTCCATCTGGCCAAGCAATCCACAGGATTCACCAGCAGTTTTCCTGACCTGTCCAAAATACTTGTCATTTCCTTCTTACCTCCCTTTCGAAGACTGCTAATTACACTCCAGAATGGTTTTCCAGCAGCTTGATCCAAAGTCTCCAACCTGTTTACAAAGTCTTCCCAAGATTTCTTCTTGGATGGTGCAATTATCTGTTTGGCTTTGTTTCTTTCTTCAACATAACTTTCTCTGTCTATCTGAGTTCTATTATGTAGCCATTTTTGATACGCCTTCTTTTTCCTTTTACAGGCTGCCTTGACTGTGTCATTCCACCAAGCTGTTTGCTTCATCCTACCTTTACACACTACTGTTCCAAGACATTCTTTAGCCACTTCTAGTACTGTGTCCCTGTACCTTGTCCATTCCTTTTCCAATGACTGTAATTGACTACATTCAACTAACTGGTACCTTTCTGAGATCGCTGTTATGTACTTGTGCCTGATTTCCTTATCCTGAAGTTTCTCCACTCTTATCCTCCTACATATGGACCTGACCTCCTGCACTTTCGGCCTCACAATCCCAATTTCACTGCAGATTAAATAATGATCAGTGTCATCAAAGAATCCCCTGAATACACGTGTGTCCCTCACAGCCTTCCTGAATTCCTGATCTGTTATTATATAGTCAATGATATATCTGGTTCCCTTGCCTTCCCAAGTATACCGGTGAATGTTCTTATGTCTAAAAAAGGAGTTTGTGATTACTAAGCCCATACTGGCACAGAAATCCAAGAGTTGTTTCCCATTCCTGTTGGCCTCCATATCCTCTCCAAATTTACCAATAACCTTTTAATACCCTTCTGTTCGATTTCCAATCCAGGCATTAAAATCACCCATGAGCAGAACACTGTCCTTGTCCTCTACTCCAACAACTACGTCACTGAGTGCGTCATAAAAACTATCCATCTTGTCTTGATCTGTCCCTTCACAATGCGAATATACTGACACAATCCTAATTTTCTTGCTAGACACTGTCAAATCTATCCACATCAGTCGTTCGTTTACATACCTTGTTGCAACTATGCTGGGTTCCATTTCTTTCCTGATGTAAAGCCCTACACCCCATTGTGCTATCCCTGCTTTGACTCCTGACAGGCAGACCTTGTATTCTCCCACTTCCTCTTCTTTCTCACCCCTTACCCTAAGTCACTACCAGCTAAAACGTCCAAACCCATCTTACTTGCAGCCTCTGCCAACTCTACCTTCTTCCCAGAGTAGCCCCCATTGATATTAATAGCTCCCCATCTCATTACCATTTGTTTGCCAAGTCGTATCTTAGGAGTTCCTGGTTTGTCAGTTAGAGGTGGGACTCAGTCACCTCCAAAGGTCCGAGGCATTTTGCTCTGATTGTTGCCAGCATCATATTTAAAGTACCAGGGAAGCAGGTTGCTAGCCTTACTTGCCACGAGTCCCATTGAGTTTTACCCCTAACGGTTGACGGACTAACCGGTGGATTTGGTAGTCTTTGCCGTATGAGCACAAAGGTGACCACGCCTCAGAATATATCCGAGATGCCCAGCCTTATTCCAAAGTAACTGGTATCCCGACTGTCGAGACCACTTACTTGGCCACTCATACGTTGCCCGTTGTTCATGAACTAGGACATGACTACAGGAACCCACACCATGAACCATGTATATCATATGTGAAGAAAACTCACCAGTAAGTTAAACGTCAGAAAATTTCCACGAATTTAAAAACTGATGGTCAAAATTGTTATGTATGCAATTTGCGTTTGGTGCATTTTTGGTCATAAAATGCTGCATACCAAATGTAGTTAACATATCGGAAATATTTTTAACGCCTGAAGGAGAACCATATCTGTTTCCAGTCCCGAGAAAATACCTGACATATTTGGTAGTTGTCCGCGACGAGGCTGGCAGCGACGTGCCACACGCGATTGTATTGCCGGCTGCTGTGTCGTCTTGTTCGTCGTATCGTCCCTGTGGGGACAGCAGTATCGCTGGGATAACCGAAGCGTCGCGTGACCTTTATTGCAAAGTGTCTTATACCATATCGTATTGCTTCAGTGAGAACCGCGCCTAATGTATGTAAGTATCATTCAATTTCTTGTTAAGATAGGCAATGGGGACAATCAGAAAGTTTACGGTCTAAATACGTTTACTCGAACTAGTGCAACATTTGATTTCGAAGTCAGTGGAAGCTCGCGACCACTAATTCGCAACTATCTCGCAAACGGCACGTTTGCGGATCCATCTGTACAGGAACATTTTGGCTTCTGTTCTCGTGTACTTTCACCTGTGTCAGTTTACTCTACAAATTATGTTTTGCCCTGAATACAAATTGCACACTTTAGACACCCCTGGTACCCCAATCGGCCGCTTGTGTCACTTTTGCTTTGACCCTTCAATACTAGAACCGTCCAAAGAATATTTCTGTCTTACAGCAAAATTTAACCCCTCTCCCTCTGACTGTTTTAGGAGGTGGATGATGGTTCTTGACTTAGTATTTCTTAGGCTAGTTCATTTAGCAATAAAAGTCAGCGCTGTCAATTGATAGCCTGAGCAAAAAATAATAAATACCTAAAACAGCCTACGTGACTCTTTCGTCCCATTGAATGAACTAAGCGCAGCCGATTATTGCACACTGTTGTAGCCTTTATTGTGTCTGCTGCCGTCATGCAATTACGAAATTAGATGTGCGGCATCCGACAGTCAGGCACATTCTAAAGTAGAGTAATTCACGTAAAAGATGCGGTACGGAGGTAGAAGCTCCCGATGGAACAAAGTGGGTGGTAGTAGTAGTAGTAGTAGTAGTAGTAGTACTAACATCGTAACTCCTGCAATGGGTGGACAAAGAAAAAGTTCTTCGGAATAATTCCAGTCCTTCTCCATACATGAAAAGGTGTTGTATCAGTGATTTTTTTCTCGTGAGCTTGGTATTTGTTTACTGCCAAACTTATTCTCGAGCATTCAGTAATGCACTGAAACACACGGCTGCGTCGAATTTTCGCAGGTAAGAATAGTCATTCCCTTTAGAAAAGTTTCATGCATTTCTTGCTATTTTCTATGTTCGGAATGCCACAGAATAAGAAGGAACACAAGCGGAGCTTCTTTGGTCAGAGGAGTGAGGGAACACAATTTTACAAATCCGTGACATCGCGTAGTCGCGTGAGGGACATCATGCCGTTCCTCACGTTTGATTTGAACTCGACGCTGTCGGAGTGGCTAAAAAGCGAGAAGTTCGCTCTCGTGTCAGAGTTATAGGAGCGATTCATAAGAAGCAGTTAAAGCATTCCTGGTCTACATATTTGTGTCTATCACTAGTTGCATCCTTCCAACTGTAGATGTCTTTCGCTTCATTCATGGCTTCAAAACCTGAAGTATGGGCTGGAACACTGGATGGCCGTGGATAAAAATTCCAAGTATAAGCTATACGATTTCCTGTATCTTGGAAAATATGAAACTAGTCATGATGGTGAATGTCTTAGTAAATTTGTAATGAACAAACTCTTAGGTCCATACCTACAAAAAGGAAATTTTACGCATGCCAACTTCAAATCACTTTCACCAGCACATCTGAAAAACCGAACAAGCTGCCTGGCACAATACAACAAATTAGAAAGGGTGTACTCGATCGCCAGGGAAGAACGTAGTAATTGTCAGTGCCTTGCATCCATATGTACGAACTGGAACTGACACAGTAAAATGTTACAGCGGAACTAAGTATGGAGTAGATTATGTTGACCAGATAGTCAAAAAGTATTCTCGAGTACTCAGTGGTAGCCGGTGGAAGAAGGTGGCCTCTTTGTACTTTTTATAATATTCTACATTTAGCAATTATCAATGCTTGAGTAAACTACAGAGAAGCAACAAACATAAAAATAAAAGGTCACGGAGGAATTTACTAAAGATATACAGAAAGGAGGATCAGAGCTCTGGCTATTCAGAAAGAACCATCAGATGTTAGACAGATGCCGCAGCTCCTGCCAGGTATGAAAAACTCTCAAAGAAGGGGAAAGTTCATATATCGCGTGACAAACCAGTTTGGAAAAAATGTGTTGTTACGATTTCCTAAGTTAGCGCAAACTTCAAAGCTCTGTCAAAGACAACGATGATCTATAGGTATCTAAAAAGAATATATTTACTTGCACACACCAGTGATGTTTATTTTTGTCTAATTGTATCAGACAATAGTGTCCTACTGATCGTACAGTGTGTTCTTGATTACTTGGGTAATATTTTGTACCGAGAACTTTTGGACTTGGCTGTATTTCTATAACCGAGAAGATTATTTGATGATATTGTGAAAAATTTTGAAGTGTTTGCTTATTTAAGTTGAAGTGGATAAAATTAATTATTTTAAAATTTGGAAATATATAATATGATTATATTTCATGTTTCAATTCTAAACAAAACAGGCGATTTCAATCGCTTTTTCTTACATAAAAACCCTCGCCTCAAAGTAAAAAGGATGGGACATTTTTTTCCTCCAGATGGCTTTTTTCGGGTGGTTCGAAAAATCCGGCGATTCTAGTAATAAGCGACACTAGTAAAGCACGAAGTATAATGACTGTCTCCTGATTTTCCACTCCATACCTCATGGTGAACTAAATAAATAATAAATTGAGCAGCTTTCTTCATTATAAAGAGAACATGCTAACAAATATTTCATTTTTCTGTCGGGGGGGGGGGGGGGGGGGGAGACGAAAATTTTGTCACATGAACGACAACAGTAAAGGTAATTTTAATAATCACATTTCTATCTACGCCAACATTTCTTTGCAATAATGCAAATGTTTCGTAAAAAGCATGTTCGCCCTCTCCATCCGTTAAAACATGTTCACTTAAGTTAAAAGACATCTTCGGCTCACGACTAGCAAATGAAGTACAGGCAATGGTAAAACACCACTTCGATTGAAGCCGGCCCTAAAAGCTTGTGGACGATCAAGCACAAAGTAGAAAGAATACGAAAAAATGAAGCATTCTTGAAACAAATGAGAAACTCAGTCAACGAACTATTTATTAGTGTGTGAAATGCACTGTTTTAATAATGTGGCACATGATTTACAAACACTTTCATACGCGGCAAGTGACTGAATAGTCATAATTTGTAACACTACTCAGTTCTGAAATTAGCACATTCTGAGTGTCTACCAGTATTGTATGTTTTGAGCAGAATGCTTTTGCAACTGCTGAAATGCATTAATTTCCCATTGTGGTTTTCTCCGCAGGCTGCGTGAATTGCCAAGATGTAACAACCTCCGTTGCACTGTTGCCATGCAAAGACTATACACATTAACCAGAGATTACAAATGCTGAACGAACGAAGGAGGATGTGTTTACAGTGATTAAACAGTTACGAACCATCCAATTTTTGTATCTGAGCACGCGGCTGAGAATGAAAATGTACGTGGTCCACACGGATTTACTTTTTTATCAAATGGAAAACAACACAATTTCCCGATTAATCGTAACATGTAACCGGAAGGGGGTCACTGATATACTTTTTGCCTTGTGGGCAGATATTCCAAAAAGTACAACATAGGTCTACCAAAACGAAACTGCGCAAAATTTGTTAATACACTACTTCGGACACAACGTTTCCCGCGGCATGCCTGAACCACTCTTCGATTAAAATAATAGAATGATTGATAGTAAAGAAATGGGAGGAGGCGATGTTGGTTCATATTGATTGGGCATACATAGAGTTGCAGCAGCAACAGCTGAGTGATTCTGTCCACGATGCAATCACGCGTTCCCCGTTAATATGCATTATTAGGTTTGCTTAGCAGGATGGCAATAGTCTTATCGCTCTTCTTCACACCTGAAGGGAAAAAACCACGCCTTACAGTGGGACAATGAAAACAAATCACTATTCTTCGCTACCGACCACAAGCATCGTTACAAATGACTGGCAACTGGCATCTGAGGTAGCAGTGCGATGTGACAACGGTGAACAGAACAGAAAGTGTGACGAAGTCCATAATGTGACGAAGTCCATAATGTGACGAAGTCCATAATGTGACGAAGTCCATAATGTGACGAAGTCCATAATGTGACGAAGTCCATAATGTGACGAAGTCCATAATGTGACGAAGTCCATAATGTGACGAAGTCCATAATGTGACGAAGTCCATAATGTGACGAAGTCCATAATGTGACGAAGTCCATAATGTGACGAAGTCCATAATGTGACGAAGTCCATAATGTGACTGGTTGCTGCTGTGGCAGCTGTCTGTAACTCTAGGCATTGACTTATAACAAAACGTTGAAATATCTGTGTGTGTGTGTGTGTGTGTGTGTGTGTGTGTGTGTGTGTGTGTGTGTGTGTGTGTGTGTGGGCAGGGGGTGGGGATAAAAGTCAAGAAGTAATAAGAGCGCTCGCGGATGTATGTCCTATGCTTTGTATATCTGCAGAAGGATAACACTGACAGTTTCTGTTGACCGTACACTACTAGTCACAAAATTTTTTTCCTGTCATCAATAACACCATGATTCGTGCTGTCCCTGCAAATTGTGGCATACTTTTAATGTTCATAATATCACGACACAGCGACATAGAAACAAATATGCGTACATATCCTGAATCCAATTCGTTACATCATAGAACTGACCGAAGAAGAAGTAGTAGTACTACATTTCTGCAACAGGTGGCTCACTCCAGAACCGTTTCCAGTAATACACTCACTGTCTTTCTTTTCTCTTTCGCAAATTAATGTAATGTTATCAGATTCTACCGGGGAGACAGTTCTGCAGCACACAAACACAAAACAGCAGAAGAAACTCCGAGCCCTGGTGCGTTCGCTAATTCCACAGGCCGTGATTCGCGCAAAATGCATTTACCAGTGCAAGTTAATAGCATTACTGATTTCCGTAAATGCAACACGAAAATATAAATTCAAATCCCCAAGCGATACAACAGTTTTGCAACCGACGAAAGAACTAGAGATGAAATTTTATCTGATTTTTCTACAACGCCGCTGAGCGAGGAAATACCTTGGGTGGAGCTGTATGATGTGACATCATATCATATCCACATTTTTTTTTAATTTGCATACCGTATAAGCGCAACAGTATGGCATTATCAGCGCGGATAATATTCTAACTAGCGATATTGGTCTGATTGTCCTGGTCGTTTTTCGGATTCCTGATAGCGTCAATTAGCAGGAATACTTTGAGGACGTAGTATCGATGGCACATCCAAAGCCATATCATATACCACAGCAATCCACGAAACAAGAACGTAAAAGGGGAATTGTTAGTCACGGGTGACAGCCACTGACGTCAGGATCACTGGAGGCTATCAGCATATGACTACGAAATAGGTCATCGATGTTTGGTCAGTCTTCTGCAAAACTCTCCGCCTTCTAATTTATGCTCTCGACGAAGCATTGCGTAGTAGGCATATGTTCACTTTTAACTCTACCAAAGTGATGTGGATTCTGCTTCATTTTACATTGCAGGACTTTACAATGAGATCTTCATCCTAATTACTTACACTTGCATTGAGCAGCTACGTTATTTGCGAAGGAACCTCACTTCATGCCAAACACTGACACAGCCGAATATTTGCAGTTTATTTCTAACATCCTCTTTTACACAGTGAAAAACATCAGCTCACAAGCATTTTCACCACTTAAAGATATTTGTAGTCTGAGCGATCTCATCACTACGTGCACTTTTTTTTCGTACACGTTTAACATGCTTAAAACTTTGGGCTGCCTTGGGATCTGATGACCTGCACACAGAGATGCATCACCATAAAAATACTCCGGAAGCATACGACACAAAGCACACCAGACTTCCTGGCTATAAGAAACGAAGAACGCTTTTGGGCCACACAGATTTCAAGAATACTCACAAGAGACACGTGACGCAATTAAGACGGTGGCAGTACTATTAATGAGTTCAGGGCCACAGTCAGTTGCCTCTCCGTTCCAGACTTTCCGCACGCACACACACTTGTCACTGTAGTCACCCACCAGCCTCCGCACACAGACTGGCGAGGAAGCGCGGGACTACAGCCGGGACGACAAATTAGTTCCTGCAACCTCCGCGAGCGGCACCACCCGCGCTCAGCTGTTCCACGACAGCCACGAATCACTGACGTTTGCAAAACACGCCCGGCAGCGACGCTTGCGTCGGCACGTCCCTTTTCTTGCTGTTGTCAGTAGTCCCTCATGGCTACTACCAAGAAAATTCACACCTACTACGATATCGCAAAGACAGTATGAAACCATATTATGCATAAATAATAACCAAATATCGATGCTGCTCGGCAATCTGACAAGCATATAGCAAGTGACACTTCTTTCTAAACTAGGATACACTTTGAACGAGCAAACTACGCTTAAGCACGCAGTTCTACTGAGTAACTTTTCTTTTTTGAAGCAGCGACCAGCCTCATTTCCTTCTCTTTCTGGTCCCTGATTACTGTACGCCCATACATGTATACTTCTTAATTGGGTCAGAGTTTTTTTGCCATTATTTTTGCGGCCTTCAATAGGCTGAACGAATGTACGGCATATGCCTGTTTCCTATAGTGATGTCCGCAAGGCCAGCTAGTTCATTTTACACAGCTGTAAAATTGGCCTATCTTAATAAAAGTTTACATGTTTTTCATTTTATCCTATGACTACTGTGGCGTTACCTGTGCCCTCACTAATTAAAAAATTGCCTGTCTTTCATTATGTAAAATGCGTCTCAGGTGTTATCTCATGTAAGCCTCGATTAGTTGTCGACTGTTGGTTAGCAGGTTTTACATTGACCCCACTTTTGATGTGTCCTTTTAGTGCTATTGCAGCATAGACTGTACGGTTTCGTTACTTTCCCTGTTGATCAGTAACGAGAACTCGTAAATAGGAGTGGTAAATATGTATGTTTTTTTAACTGATAACTGTGGCGCGTTGTTCCACGTTGTGACTTACATATCCCCACTAAATTTAAAACTTGTTTGCCACTCATGTAAAAGAAGTTTCATTGCGCTTCACGGTTTATGTAATAATCGTATATCGCAGCTTCCACTCAGTTTTCCCTCGGTTCTGTACCGATCTGTTCAATACGCTCCTTTACTACGCATAATGCACTTTTAACTTATTTCGTGTATTTATGTATTTTTGTTCTTTTTTTCTTCATTTTTAAATATAAACCAATAATTCAAATTGTGAACGGCCGGACTAGTGGCCTCGTGTTCTTCTGTCCGCCAATAGATTGAAGAACTTTTGCCACTCTGGTTCACCAATTTGCTTCCTCGTTCGCGTCCGCTACTTACTCCCTGTTATGTGCTCATAAGTAGCACACCGCACCTAATGCACTTCCACCGCGGCGCTCGGGGGCCACAGCACAGTGTAAGTATCCTGGTATTATTTGTATATTTCCCTACCCTGGCAGTCGTCCGTAGTACTGTCTGGTGCCACCTTCGCACGGACATAGGTTTCACAGCCTCCCGCCAGGAATCGAACCCGGGACCCCGTGCTCGGGAAGCGAGAACGCTACCGCGAGACCACGAGCTGCTGACATCTGAGATCATAGACTTGGTAAAATTGTTTCCGCCGTTTCCTTGACCAAAGAAGGTCCACCTGTATTCCTTTGGATTCAATGACACCCCTAAAATTCAGAACAGCAAGAGAGCCATCAAGCTCTCCTACCGGTAATAGTCATTCTTCACCTTCCAGCGCTCTACATACCTCAGTTTCAGTGCATTTTTGAATACACTTGGGACCAGATTTGTAAATAAATAAGCGCCAAGCATTCAAAGAAAAATCACACGTCAAATGTTTAAGGTTATGGCAAAGAGCCGCAATTCTCCTAAAGAACATTTTGCTTTCCACGCTATCTAGAAGTTGCAATATCAGTAGTAACTACAGTAGATAGGCAAAATAATGTGAACAGTGGTAGTGATGGGATCCTTGTGTTTCACGGTCAACAACGCTGGTAGGGCGCGTGTTGCGCTGCACTGTGCGTGTTCAGTACAGACTAGACATCAGTGGATGTTGTTTACGAGTAGTGGGCACTTTGTATTTGAATTCAGAGGCCGAATGACAGAGATCGTCGTATGCTAACATTAATTTTGTCAAAACAACACAAAACTACGGCGGCTAAAGTGACTGCAGAGTTCAACAGCCATCTGCGAGACACTGTATCTGTCTACACTGTCCGCGGAGAACTCCATAAAGCGAATATTCGTGGACAAGCTGCCATACCGAAACCATTAGTGATGACAACCAACGCAAAGAAGCGTAAAATATGGTGTCACGAGCTAAATCCTGAATGGCTGGTCAGTGGAAACACGTCATATGGTCCGACGAATCAACGTTTTCGCCATTTCCAACATCTGGCCGAGTTTACGTCTTGAGAACGCTAAAAGAAGCCTGCAATCCTGATTGCTTGATTCCAACGGTTACGCATGGAGGTGGAAGTGTGATGGTGTGGGCAGTCATATCATGGTACTTTGCAGGTCCCATCATTACTCTCAAAGGCCTTGTTACAGCCAACGATTACGTGAACATCTTAGGTGATCAGGTGCACCCCATGATTCAAATGCTGTTCCCCAACAATGATGCCATATTTCAGGACGATAATGCACCCATTCACACAGCCAGTACAGTACAGTCGTGGAATGAGGAGCATGCAACTGAACTGCAGCGTCTTCGCTGGCCAGCACAGTTACCAGACTTGCACATTATCGAACCCTTGTGGGCTGTATTGGAGCGCAGACTCTGGAGCAGATTTCCGCCTCCCTCCTCACTACAGGAGTTAGAAGAGGTTCTGATCGAAGAGTGACAGAACATTCCACTACAGACTATACAATCATTGTATGCCAGTATTCCGAGAAGAATTGCAGCTGTCCAACCCCTTTATTCCAACCCCTTATTAATAAACCATTCCCAAGTAAGTATAGGTGTTCACACTATTTTGCCTATCTCATGTACATCCCACTTCAATCCAGCAAGAGCTTCAACTTCTGTACTGGAAACCGTATTATTGACAATTTTCGTTTACCTGACTTACGACTCCTTTTTTGTAAGTGCGTGGCAGAATTTTCTAACATTTAGCTGTAACTGTTCATCATCGTTATCTTGAAAAATACCAACTATAGCAACTTTGGAAGCACTACCACGAACCATTGTGGCAGAAACGCCTCTATTGCCTTTTCTATTACGGAGACGACGTGGTTGCCCTTCGGATGAGGCGACACTGATAGATTAGTAAAATTGGTGTTATTCGTGGAACGAACACAGCTGCAAGGAAAATTGGAAAAGCGGAAGTACATGTTCTCAGAAACGTTTTATTTCAATTTTGTTACAATAAGTACACGTCTGTGTTTGAAACCCATACACAACATTTTATTCAAAATAATCCCCATTGCTATTTGTATTCTCACACTTCTCCAGCAGGTTATAAATGCCACGCAAAAAAAGCAGTTCTTTTGAAGCGAACCAGTCAGCGAGCCATTTTCTTACATTTTCATACGAACTGGAGCGTTGTTCAGCGAGAGCGTGTCCCAGTGATGAAAATAGATGATGGGCCAAATCTGGAGAATAAATCCCATGCATTAGTACAGAGTGTCCCCTCAAACCTACCTGATCTCAAAGACCCATAAAAAAAACACTAGTTACGACAGTGAAAAATGCTCCACATTGTAGAGCATCTCAATGAATTTATTTATCATCAACACACCTCTACATATGAACCATTTGTAGACGAAAAATATCGAGTCTATGTTCAATTTCTTGCCAAGTTCTTTGTAACATTTCCTTTGTTATTGTTGCAATCGCATTAGCGATACGATGTCGCAACGTAGGAATATCGCCCACTTTGGTCGCATACACGCGGTCCTTCACGAATCCCCACATTAACAAATCAAGCGACGCAATGGGTCCTCCGCGTCCGATCTAAGGATTGGGAAATTTCCTATTCAGGAACTTACTAACAGCCGTTGACCAATGTTGCGGGGCTGCACCTTGTTGAAAAATGATGTTGGGTTGCAAGTTGTATCTGAGGGTACACAGACTGCTCCATTTCCAGATACACTGACCCATTCACTGTTTGTTCCGCAAAGAAGAACGGTCCAACAATCTCGGCATTAGCCCGCACCAGACGTTTAGTTTAGGGGCTATCTCGAACATGTTCAATGACGACTTTCGGATTTTGCGAACCCCAAATCCGAACATTATGCCTATTAACCTTGCCTGATAGATGAAAAGTTGCCTTATCTGAGAATAAACATCTTTCCAGAAAGCTGGCGTCCATATTAATATGCTGCAGCATATCCGCAGCAAATTGTTGAGGGCGTGGTTTGTCGTTCGGCGTCAGATGTTTCAGTATTTGCGCTTTTTAAGCACACATACGAAGACGCTGGTGAACTACACGATGCAATGTTGATCGAGGTACATCATGTTGCCCAGATGCTTGACAACTGACTTACGTGGGCTTCGGAGAACATTTGTCTGATGTTCTCCTCTGTCTCTTCTGAAACTCCGTAACGTGCACCGCCACAATGTTTCAGAACACTTCCTGTTGCCAGAAACTTCCTATACCATTATTTAATTGTTTTTACATGAGGTGGATCACATTCATACACACGACGATTATTTCTTTGCACAATAATCGGCGGTTTTGTTTCTGCAAACCACACTACTGCTTGCGCGTGCTGCTGTGGAGTCGCTATTTTCACTTCATGCGACCATGCTGCACTCTGGCGACGATACTTGGCACTTCTGACGCGGGGATGTAAATTCTTTGAGATTCTCTACAATGTGGTGCATTTTTCAATGTCGTATCTACTGTGGTTTTTCTCTCCCGTGGCCTTGAAATCAGGGAGGTCTGAGTCGGACACCCTGTATTTCCCTTACCCGTTTTGCTGTATGTGATGGGGCGTTATCATGGAGCAATATGACTGAGTTGCCGTTTTTCCATATTCCGGTCTTTTTCACGTAATGCTCGATTTAAATCAATCATTTGCTGTTGGTAGCGGTTTCACCAGTTTTAGCAGCTCATAATAGATGACGCCCTTCTGATCCCACCTAACACAGAGCATTGTCTTCTTTCCAACGCGATCTTGCCTAGCAGTGGATGTCAATGGTTTGTCTGGATTCACCCATGATTTACGACGCTTAGGATTTTTAAAGTATATACATTTTTCATCACCTGCGACTATTCGACGGAGAAACGACTTTGCGTCACATTCACTTGATCAGAGACTTCCTGTTGAGTTTGAGTATCTTCTTCATCCTCTAAGGCCCGCAATTCGTTGCCATCGTCTTTTTCGGTGGTTTCCCGCGCTCGTCGTTTCTCACGTCAAAATCACCACTTCTGAATTATTTTAACCACTGGAAACATTGTGTTTTCCCAAGATAATGTTCGCCGAAAGCTTCGACAAGCATTCGATCCGATTCTGCTGCAGTTTTCTTCAAATGATAACAGAAAACCAATGCTGTCCGCAAATCGTAGTTCTTAGGCACAAAACTTGACATGTTCACGGGTTGGAAATAGATGCCGCTGTACTGTGTGCTGACATTCGTCGTTAGCCATTACAGGAGGCAGATGGCGCTGCAGACGCGGTCTCACCGGCCCTACACTGACGGCTAGCACCATCTGTAGGAAAATTCCGGCTTCATACTTCTACACCTGATATACACGTGAAGATTCGTCAGTATCTTGATCGCTGCCCTTTGATTCATACGGGCACACTGCTGTACTTCGTTTAGCATCATAATCAGTATCAGTTAAATACTGTCTACATATTCGCCTTCGAACTCGAGTTATTCAGTATTATATGTGAAAGCTCCCCCCATGAACCATGGACTTTGCCGTCGGTGGGGAGGCTTGCGTGCCTCAGCGATACAGATGGCCGTACCGTAGGTGCAACCACAACGGAGGGGTATCTGTTGAGAGGCCAGACAAACATGTGGTTCCTGAAGAGGGGCAGCAGCCTTTTCAGTAGTTGCAGGGGCAACAGTCTGGATGATTGACTGATCTGGCCTTGTAACATTAACCAAAACGGCCTTGCTGTGCTGGTACTGCGAACGGCTGAAAGCAAGGGGAAACTACAGCCGTAATTTTTCTCGAGGACATGCAGCTTTACTGTATGATTAGATGATGATGGTGTCCTCTTGGGTAAAATATTCCGGAGGTAAAATAGTCCCCCATTCGGATCTCCGGGTAGGGATTACTCAAGGGGACGTCATTATCAAAAGAAAGAAAACTGGCGTTCTACGGATCGGAGCGTGGAATGTCAGATCCCTTAATCGGGCAGGTAGGTTAGAAAATTTAAAAAGGGAAATGGATAGGTTAAAGTTAGATATAGTGGGGATTAGTGAAGTTCGGTGGCAGGAGGAACAAGACTTTTGGTCAGGTGATTACAGGGTTATAAATACAAAATCAAATAGCGGTAATGCAGGAGTAGGTTTAATAATGAATAAAAAAATAGGAGTGCGGGTTAGCTACTACAAACAGCATAGTGAACGCATTATTTTGGCCAAGATAGACACAAAGCCCATGCCTACTACAGTAGTACAAGTTTATATGCCAACTAGCTCTGCAGATGACGAAGAAATTGAAGAAATGTATGACGAGATAAAAGAAATTATTCAGGTAGTGAAGGGAGACGAAAATTTAATAGTCATGGGTGACTGGAATTCGATAGTAGGAAAAGGGAGAGAAGGAAACGTAGTAGGTGAATATGGATTGGGGGGAAGAAATGAAAGAGGAAGCCGCCTTGTAGAATTTTGCACAGAGCATAACTTAATCATAGCTAACGCTTGGTTCAAGAATCATAAAAGAAGGTTGTATACCTGGAAGAATCCTGGAGATACGAAAAGGTATCAGATAGATTATATAATGGTAAGACAGAGATTTAGGAACCAGGTTTTAAATTGTAAGACATTTCCAGGGGCAGATGTGGATTCTGACCACAATCTATTGGTTATGAACTGCAGATTGAAACTGAAGAAACTGCAAAAAGGTGGGAATTTCAGGAGATCGGACCTAATAAACTGAAAGAACCAGAGGTTGTACAGAGTTCCAGGGAGAGCATAAGGGAACAATTGACAGGAATGGGGGAAAGAAATACAGTAGAAGAAGAATGGGTAGCTCTGAGGGATGAAGTAGTGAAGGCAGCAGACGATCAAGTAGGTAAAAAGGCGTGGGCTAATATAAATCCTTGGGTAACAGAAGAAATATTGAATTTAATTGATGAAAGGAGAAAATATAAAAATGCAGTAAATGAAGCAGGCAAAAAGGAATACAAGCATCTCAAAAATGAGATCGACAGGAAGTGCAAAATGGCTAAGCAGGGATGGCTAGAGGACAAATGTAAGGATATAGAGGCTTGTCTCACTAGGGGTAAGATAGATACTGCCTACAGGAAAATTAAAGAGACCTTTGGAGAGAAGAGCCACTTGTATGAGTATCAAGAGCTCAGATGGCAACCCGTTTCTAAGCAAAGAAGGGAAGGCAGAATGGTGGAAGGAGTATACAGAGGGTCTATACAAGGGCGATGTATTTGAGGACAATATTCTGGAAATGGAAGAGGATATAGATGAAGATAAAATGGGAGATATGATACTGCGTGAAGAGTTTGACAGAGCACTGAAAGACCTGAGTCGAAACAAGGCCCCGGGAGTAGACAAAATTCCATTAGAACTACTGACAGCCTTGGGAGAGCCAGTCCTGACGAAACTCTACCATCTGGTGAGCAAGATGTATGAGACAGGCGAAATACCCTCAGACTTCAAGAAGAATATAATAATTCCAATCCCAAAGAAAGCAGGTGTTGACAGATGTGAAAATTACCGAACTATCAGTTTAATAAGTCACAGCTGCAAAATACTAACGCCAATTCTTTACAGACGAATGGAAAAACTGGTAGAAGCGGACCTCGGGGAAGATCAGTTTGGATTCCGTAGAAATGTTGGAACACGTGAGGCAATACTAACCTTACGACTTATCTCAGAAGAAAGGTTAAGGAAAGGCAAACCTACGTTTCTAGCATTTCTAGACTTAGAGAAAGCTTTTGACAATGTTAACTGGAATACTCTCTTTCAAATTCTGAAGGTGGCAGGGGTAAAATACAGGGAGCGAAAGCCTATTTACAATTTGTACAGAAACCAGATGGCAGTTATAAGAGTCGAGGGACATGAAAGGGAAGCAGTGGTTGGGAAGGGAGTAAGACAGGGTTGTAGCCTCTCCCTGATGTTATTCAATCTGTATATTGAGCAAGCAGTAAAGGAAACAAAAGAAAAATTCGGAGTAGGTATTAAAATTCATGGAGAAGAAATAAAAACTTTGAGGTTCGCCGATGACATTGTAATTCTGTCAGAGATAGCAAAGGACTTGGAAGAGCAGTTGAACGGAATGGACAGTGTCTTGAAAGGAGGATATAAGATGAACATCAACAAAAGCAAAACGAGGATAATGGAATGTAGTCAAATTAAATCGGGTGATGCTGAGGGAATTAGATTAGGAAATGAGACACTTAAAGTAGTACAGGAGTTTTGCTATTTAGGGAGTAAAATAACTGATTGTGGTCGAAGTAGAGAGGATATAAAATGTAGACTGGCAATGGCAAGGAAATCGTTTCTGAAGAAGAGAAATTTGTTAACATCGAGTATAGATTTAAGTGTCAGGAAGTCACTTCTGAAAGTATTTGTATGGAGTGTAGCCATGTATGGAAGTGAAACATGGACGATAACCAGTTTGGACAAGAAGAGAATAGAAGCTTTCGAAATGTGGTGCTACAGAAGAATACTGAAGATAAGGTGGGTAGATCACGTAACTAATGAGGAGGTATTGAGTAGGATTGGGGAGAAGAGGAGTTTGTGGCGCAACTTGACTAGAAAAAGGGATCGGTTGGTAGGACATGTTCTCAGGCATCAAGGGATCACAAATTTAGCATTGGAGGGCAGCGTGGAGGGTAAAAATCGTAGAGGGAGACCAAGAGATGAATACACTAAGCAGATTCAGAAGGATGTAGGCTGCAGTAAGTACTGGGAGATGAAGAAGATTGCACATGATAGAGTAGCATGGGGAGCGGCATCAAACCAGTCTCAGGACTGAAGACAACAACAACAACAACAACAACAACAACAACATGTGAAGGCTGACATCGGCTCGTCCGTTAGACCGCGACAACGATCCATGCTACACTACTTTTTAGCGCCTGTTTGTTCTGTTTAAATAAAGTTTCACTTCGTCAAAGACCCCATACTTAAAAGCTTCATATATTCGTTGCAGCAGCAGATCCAATAATGGCTACCAATAAAGTGAAGCACTCGGCACGGCTGAGTTTATTTAATGGGTCAAAAATCGCACGTCGGCCGTTCTACGTTATTTTTTATTTTTGTCCTCGTAAACTATACAAATGACAGCGCTGACATTGAATTCAGAATTAACTAGGCTAAAAGAATGTTAAAAGTCATGATCCCTCATCCACTTCCAAAAACATTTATAGGAGATACAGGAGTAAAAATTTTACTATGGGACAAAAATATCCCATCGGTGGTTCTACTGTTAAAGATACAGAAGATCTAAAGTCATCCATCTCTTTCTCACCTCCAGGACGAAATCGGTGTATCCCGCCTGTCTGCGTCCATAATAAATCTGATTTGCAAGTGTGAGAACGTATTCTAAATGTTTGTGTAGCGTGCATCGGAAGCGGAACTTTGTTAGCAGCCTGGTGTTTACCTATTGAGATGCGGAAAACCGCCTAAAACCCACATCCAGGCTGGCGCACTCACCAGCTCTCGTTAATCCGCAAGGTGGATTTGATCCTGGCCAGGCTCGTCTCCTCGTGTCCAGACTGCCGCGCATTAACGCGCTCGGTTATCTGGGCGCGTGGTCGGTCTAATTTATCAGTATAAATAAAAGAATGTTCCTATGACAGACACGCAAAGCGAACATAGAATACACAACGCTGCGTGGAGTACTCTGAACTGAAACCCAATGGTTGAGCTGGAAGATAAAACCAGTTCGTGCTGATACGTGAGCGCTGACAGAAACCTACACCAACGACGTATGATCTAATGTCATGTGGCCAGTTTACGTTAACACAGGAGGAAGATTACCTGACTAACCACTCGTTGGGCCCCCTACAGCTCGTTCTCTTTTATTTATTTGGCTGGCCAATTACACGATAGTATTTACATCTTGGAAATATCCGACACCATATGAATGCTCCCATGCCATTCATTCACATATTTTTGTCCTCAACATTCACGGCCCAGTATACCTGCAGCGCACAGCATCGTCCATTCCGGGAATCTCGTCTCTTCTCATGACACTGGGCTTCTCGTCTCTTCTCATGACACTGGGCTCCTAAGCACGAACTCCCACGGAAACCACAGCCGTTATTTCTGCAACTCAGTCAAAACACCATATCCAAAGTGAAAGTGTAATTCTTTGCGTCCCACTCTTCAACAAATTACCACCAGTAATAAGAGCTTGTCTGTTATAGATTTAACTGACCATTCATATGACAATTTCATACTGATTTAGATGCAGTACCGTATCTGTTTGTACGCCCAAAATACCTATACACTAAAAACAGTGACGAAAGGAACTCTAAATGCAACTACTATGTTATGGCAGTTACCTGGCAACATCTCGCCGGTAATTTACTGAGAAATGTTCTTACGATTACAGTCTCCTTCCCTCAATGAACCGGATAGAGACTCAAAGGGTCGATGAGAAAAATACGACTACAGAGAAGTAGCAAAAATGTGACAGCAGGATAAGACGAAACGACTACTACAAAGGGAAAGGGGAGAAGACGACTAGAATGGGACGGGAAAGCTGCGCACTTTCTATTTGGGACAAGATGGTTTATGTCATCACAGCCGAGAACCATCTGTGCTGCTACAACGGTAACAGACCTCTATTAATGACCGCCTCTATTTGATTTTATGTGAAGAACAGAGCTTACACTTATATTTTTTTCCGGCATTTGTCATCTGTTAAAATTATGAGGCGCGTTTTTGGATATCAGTCACCGGAGACAAATTCACGAATAGAAAGTCTTGCTTGCTTGTATGTTTACATACTGCCATTTACTTTGAGAATATGACCCATGCATTAGTATTTCCCTACTGAACGCCTCGATCGTTTCCCTGATGCGTTTTGCTATGTGTGATGGGGCGTTATCATGAAGCAACGTGACTTTATTTATTGAGAAGTATTGGCAAGCGTTTAACCAAAATCGGAAGGAATGTCGTGAGTTATCGCATTGTGATTTGTTGTATTCCGGTTTGGCTAAAGAAGTCGCAGCCGGGTGCAATGCGTCCTTTCAGTCAACGAGGGTGAGGAAACCTCAATTGTATTTGTTGGTGACACAAATATAGGGAAGTCTACATTGATTGAAAAGGTATTAGGGCTAAACAGGAGGTGTATATGCCGTACTGTTCCGAATTTGGATTTGTAGGGTATAATCCATCTATTCATTCTCTGATTTTATTTGAGGAATTTGAGTGGTGTAGATGGAAGCCTTTTGCAGGTATTTGAAGAGAATTGTTGAAGGTAGGCACATTCATCAGAAAGAAACCCACGCTACTGAGCATAAAATTTCGATACCACAAAGGGGCTATGAAAAAAGGTATACGGCTTTTGCCACATACGGGAAATGATGCAAATGAAGGAACACTCACGTTAGTGGAAGTACCGTCGACAACTGCTACTGCATTTTTGGCCATCGAACTGACTGCAATAAGATGACCTATACGTTCTATTACTCCCCCCCCCACCCACCCACCCACCCACCCCCTGGTCAAAAAAAGACGCATCACAAACAAATGATTACAGTTTCAGAAAAACTGGATGATTTGTTCAAGAGAAAGAGCTTCAGAAATTGAGAAAGTCAGCAACACACTGGTCCACCTCTGGCACTTATGCACGCGGTTATTCGACTTGGCATTAATTAATAGACTTGTTGGAAGCACTCCCGAGGAATACTGTGCCAAATTCTGGCCCAATTGGCACGTTATATCGTTAAAATCCCGAGATGATGGGAGGGTTCTAGCCATAGTGCTCCAAACGTTGTCAGTTGAGGAGAGATCTGGCGACCTTGCTGGCCAAGGTAGGGGTTGGCAAACACGAAGGACAAGCAGTAGCAACACTTGCCGCGTGCGGGCAGGCATTATGTTGCTAAAATGTAAGCCCAGGACGGCTTGCCATGAAGGGCAACCAAAGGGGACGCAGAGCATCTTCCACGTACTGCTGTGCTGTAAAGGTCCCGCGGATGACAACCAACGGGGCCCTGCTATGAAACGAAACGACATCCCAGAGCATCACTCCTGGCTGTCGGGCCGTATGTCGGATGACGGTCAGATTGGCATTCCACTGCTGTCAGGGGCGTCTCCAGGCATATCTTCACTGGTCACTGGGGCTCAATTCGAAGTGGGACTCATCACTGAAGACAATTCTATTCCAGTCAACGAAATACCAGGCCGAAGACGTGTCTGGAGACAGAGGTGGGGTACCAACTTGACTATTGCCCGCCATACGACCCGACAAGCAGGAGCGATGGTCTCGGGTACCATTTCTTTCGTAACTGAACCGCTTTGGTTGTCACCCGCGGCAACCTTACAGCACTGCGGTACATCGGCGACATTCTACACGCCTTTCTGTTGTCCTTCATGGCAAGCCATGCTGGGTTTACATTTCAGCAACATAATGCTCGCCAGCACACGGCGAGAGTTTCCACTGCTTGTCATCGTGCTTGCCAAACCCTACCTTGGCCAGCATGGTCGTCTCATCTCTCCCCAACTAAGAAAGTTTGGAGCATTACTGACAGGAGCCTCCCACCTGCTAAGGGTTTTGACAATCTAACCCATCAATTGGGCAGAATTTGGCACCGTATGACTCAGGAGGATTTCCAACAACTCCATCAATCAATGCCACGCTAAATAACCTCTTGAGTAAGGGCCAGGGGTGGTCTAGCACGTTACTGACCAGCTCAATTTATGAAGTTCTCTCTCTTGAATAAACCACGCAGTTTTTCTGAAATTGTAATCATCTGCTTGTTTGTACATGTACATCACATCTACAGATTTCCGTCACAATCGGATATTTACTTCGTAGTGTGTCTTTTTTTTTTGTCTTGGAGTGTATCTGACAGGCGTTTGATACTTCCGATTTACACCTTCAGTTTACGTTTATTGTATAGGACAAGGTTTTTAATGTCGCCACGTGACAACCCACACGTTTCTAGAACAGTATATATGTTAATTCAACAGACTTCCCAGAACAGAAATGGAGATGGCTTCGATATTCTGAGCAAGATGTGACCGAGGGTTCTCGAGTCGAAATGCAGACCTAATAGTTTGCTTCATAGAAGAAATGATTTTGCGCTAAGGAGTGCTCTGGTGCTGCAAGTGCTGTTGGTAACATAAACAATTTTTTTGCAAGAACTGTATCGCATAACATTCACATCGTATCACCACCTCAGTCGTCTGGCAATAGACGGCACAGTAATCAGCCAAAAGCCGTCACCTAATGGCTATGTGGCCATTGCCGTAATACAAGACAGGAGGACTGTTGCCTGGAGTTGAGATGCAGGCGACTTGGGTATCATCGACCAAAGTCATGCTTCAATGTCACATTCTAGATTGCATTATGGAGCATTACTAATAGGCGCCAAGGATAATTGAAATACATCACTAGCTCAGTAACTTTTAGAGCATACGTCATGCAATTCCTTCGTCTATATTCCGACGAGACGACGCCGTTCAACATAAATGATGCTCAGAATACTACTGTGTGGACGCACACACCACGAAAGCTGCTTTCTTAACTTACCTACGTGCTGCTCACGTTAAAAACATCTATTTTTTTCAGGCGGGCATCACAACACAGCATGCCCAGGAAACGTACACGCGCGGTTTATCGCTTCTTTCCGACTTCGCAAAATGTCGAATAGTTTGTGTGGGGAGCATGGGACCATCTACCGACAGATCTAATAGCTGTCTGTAGTACAATAAATACAGAATAAGTGATGAAGATATGAATTCAGGGCAACAGTATGTCACGATGATTAGACACGGATCCTTAAAAAAAAAAAAAAAAAAAAAAAAAAAAAAAAAAAAACAAATACAACACGAAACGGTCATTGGACCGTTAAGGTAGCTCTGACGAACAAACGGGTGGAAACAGCTGAAATACGGGCGGAAGTTATAAGCAACATGTCACCATGAACCATAGAGAACAGATCACTGCAAGCTAGTTTAGATCTCGGGTTATTAAGTGTCGTTTACTGCTGAAACCATACGGCAGACAAAGAACATTTGCATAATGTACAGCCAGTCAAATAGGACATGAATAGTATTCTGTAACGCTCAGTGACGAGTCTCGCTTGCATATGAGGCGGCCGTATCGACGACAACGTGCCCATAGACGACCTTGAATCACAGCGTGGGGAGCTACTGGATAGGACACACGGACTGATATGGTAATCGGTGTAGGGAGGCCGCACGCTCGACAGCATGCAGTATGGCTCTGAGCACTATGGGACTCAACATCTTAGGTCATAAGTCCCCTAGAACTTAGAACTACTTAAACCTAACTAACCTAAGGACATCACACACACCCATGCCCGAGGCAGGATTCGAACCTGCGACCGTAGCAGCCTCGCGGTTCCAGACTACAGCGCCAGAACCGCACGGCCACCGCGGCCGGCAGCATGCAGTATGTTAAAACCTTTTGTCACAAATTTCATGATCAGGCTAGTAAACGGCTTATTCCAGTAGGATAATGCGAGATCCAACACTGCTGTTCAACCTACCAACGCCTTGACTGGCCTGCCCAGTTTCCTGATTTCTCACCTATAGAGCAAGTCTAGGATGCGATGAGAAGAAATAAACAGCATGGGTTTTCAGACATGGCAAGAAATTTCCCAAATATCTTTCGAAGATGGTTTGTTTCCGTGCCATGATTAATAATACGCATGGCATTCGTGTCCGTGGGTATCACACAAAAAACACACTAATGTTGATTATGGGCATCAGTTGCGAATGGAATGGAAAGTTTACTCATTTAATATCTGATACGTGCTTAACATCTCCTCAAAGTCTGATAAATATCGGACTGATGCTTCATGGTGTAACGCTTTCCATTTCCGTAAGTGTATCAGTATGCAGTGGTGGGTTACATGTAGAAGGCACTACGTGTGCGTCGTTATAATAAGTCTGAGTCGCAGCTGAAGGGAGCCTGGCGACAAAAGTTGGCAGGCGTCTCAGGAGCGCCGCCCTGGACTTTCTCTTCACACGCAGTAGTTCCGCACACGTGTCCGGCGCAGGCTCCGGAACTGCTTTCTACAAATCCCACCCAATACCACATCACTGCCAAACATAGCGCATGTTGTGTAAGTACCATAAAGCCAGAAGTTAGCACCGGAAGCACTGAGCTGACAAAAGTCAAGGGATAGCGGTATGCACATACACAGACGGAGGTAGTGCCGCGTACACAATGTATAAAGTGGAAATACATTGACCGAGCAGTCATTTGTACTCACGTGATCCATGTGAAAGGTTTCCGACGTGATTATAGCTGCATGGCGGGAATTTGCAGACTCTGAATGAGGAATGGTAGTTGGAGCTAGACGCATTTTGAAAACTGTTAGGGAACTCAATGTTCCGAGATCCACGGTGTCAAGACTGTGCCGCGACACCAAATTACTTCTCACTACGGACAATGCAGTGTCCGACGGCCTTCACTTAACGACCGAGGGCAGCGGCGTTTGCATACAGTTGTCAGTGGTAACAGACAAGCAACACTGCATGAAAAAGCCGCAGAAATCAGTGTGGGGCGTACGACGAATGTATCCGTTAGGACAGTGAGAAGAAATTAGGGTTAACGGGCTATGGCAGCAAATGACCGACGCGAGTGTCTTTGCTAACATCACGATATCGCCTGCAGCGAATCTCATGGGCTCGTGACCCTGGCGGTTGGACCCTAGACGACTGGAAAACCGTGGCCTGGTCATTTGAGTCCCGATTTAAGTTCGTAATAGCTGATGGCAGGGTTCGAGTGTGGCGCAGACCCCACGAAGCCATGGACCCAATTCGCAGACAAGGCACTGTGCAAGCGGGTGGTGGCTCCATATTGTTGTGGGCTGTGTTTACATGGAATGGACTCGATCCTCTGGTCCAATTGAAGCGATCATTGACTGGAAAAGGTTATGTTCAGCTACTAAGAGACCATTTGCTGCCATTTATGGACTTCACGTTTCCAAACATACTGGTTCGTGATTGGTTTGAAGAACATTCGGGACGGTTAGAGCGAATGATATGGCCACCCAGATCGCCCAACATGAATCCCATCGAACATTTAGGGGACATAATCGAGACGTCAGTTCGTGCACAAAATGCTGCACCGGCAACACTTCGCAATTATGGACGGCTATTGAGGCAGCATGGCTCAATGTTTCTGTAGGGGACTTCCAACGACTTGTTGAGTCTATGCCACTTCGGGTTGCTACTATACGTGGGCAAAATGAGGTCCGACACGATATTAGAAGGCACCGGTGCCGTTTGGTATCTCAGTGTATATTAAATCTGATAACACTTGTCTCTCACAGCGGAATGTAAAATTTACTTTCTGGGAAGTATCTCATGTTCACGTGCAAACTGCGTACGCCTAAATTCCAAACTGTCTTCAATAAGAAAAGAAATGAAAATTTCTTAAATGCTTTAACAAGCAGTACGGCTTAAGAACACAACTGCGGCGCTACACTCAAATATAAAACAAATGAAATCGCACTGTGACGTTTAAGAAAAACACTTCGTATGTACGTCACTTTAAATCTCGCAGTTACATCTTCTAATACTTCGCAACTGTATTGCCAACATTTACTTAGAAGAACTATGCAATTTGATGGTGGCGTTGCGCTTATCGTTTGATCTCGATGTCATGACTACAACCAACGCCCAGTTTATTATCAACTCTTCATGTTGCGAATCTTACCTAATAATGTGGTCTCCTTCTACGCCACAGGATCTTAGCACCAATGACTGTAAAGGCTGCGTCCCCTGAAACAAGAAAAGACTGATTAAGTCAAGACGTTTCCAGCAGCGATAAAAACTTTACGCAGACCTTAGGCGCTGTAGTCGAACTGTAAATACACAGGACAATACAAAAGAGTGCTGAAGGATCATTAGCAGTTTTACACAGCGTTTCCAAACGACTTCTATCGATATTCGATAGCTGTCAGTGTATCACTATTACCGCTAATTCCATCACGTTGCATCGAAAGCTCTATAACAACCAAAACACAGCAGTTCCACTGAATCGAGTACTTCATTTTGCGGCTTTAACGACAAATTTGACTGTTATTGGAAGCAATACGAGCGGTAACCTGGGGAGCTACAGCTTAATAAACACTGAAAGAAACGGTAATTTCATGCATAACGATCAGCGTATCCTTTTTCTGGGTTTATAAACGAACGAAGTGATCTACACTTATTGCGTAGAAAGTAGTATCTCTAATTACAGCTGCTTTTTTCTCCAACTGGAAACTATCCGTCTGCACAATTCCCTAACTTTAGGTTCAAATGGCTCTGAGCACTATGGGACTCAACTGCTGAGGTCATTAGTCCCCTAGAACTTAGAACTAGTTAAACCTAACTAACCTAAGGACATCACAAACGTCCATGCCCGAGGCAGGATTCGAACCTGCGACCGTAGCGGTCTTGCGGTTCCAGACTGCAGCGCCTTTAACCGCACGGTCACTTCGGCCGGCCCTAACTTTAGGAACGACATTTATGCTTGAAAGGAGCTAATGTGATAATCAAAATGATAAAATCCACATAATCATTCAATTTTTGAAACCTAACAGTAACGTTTAATAGTTTAATACCTAGAATACGCTTGAAAACAACTGGGAAAAGGCGTAAGTACAGGGTGATATAATTAAACATTGAAAACGCTGTATAAATGACACCACTGGTAAGAATGACGTCAAATTGCAACGGAATATTACCGAAGAAGGGGGGAAACGTATGGCAGAAAGAAAAGAAAGAAAAAAAAAAAAAACAGAGTGAAAATTGATCAATAGATGATGCTGTGTGTCAGAGAATACGTAAACACCAGTCAAGCGCACGACCCACTGAAGTTGGTATAAACACTCCGGGTACACGGATTTTCCTCCTTTCGCGTCTGCGACGTTCGCCATGACTGTCTCAATGCAGGATCGCGCTCGGTTTGTAAAGCCATATCACAAGAATGATAACTGTGCACACGTTCACTCTGCAGAAGTTCCGGACACTGAAAGGTTTGAAAAAACTCGTTGGTCCGATGATTGCCGTGGGTCTAGAGAAAATGATTCGGAAATTCGAAAAGACGGGTTCTTTTGGTGTGCAACCTGGTAGAGGGAGGAAACGAATTGATTCGACTTCTGTGGAAGGAGTGGCCACAGCAATGCAGGAGACGAGTGGTGGTGTGCAAACGTGTAGTGTACGGAGAATTGCCCGAACATTGGACATACCCGTGAGCACGCTGCATAAAATCCTACGAAACATCCTTCTTTGCTATCCGTTCAAAATAACCCATGTGCACGAGTTGCTTCCTTTTGACCTGCCAGCAAGAGAGACCTTTGCTTTAGAATTTCTTGCTCGCATGGAAGTGGACAATGATTGGCCGTGGAAGATTTTGTGGACAGACGAAGCCCACTTCCATCTGACAGGATATGACAATAAATAGAAAATGGGCAACGGAAAATCCACACGCAAATCAACCACTACCACTTCATCACGAAAAGGTCACTGTGTGGTGCGGGTTAACGGCATCATTTATCATACAGCCATATTTTTTCGAAGAGACAGCTGCTTCCGTTCTGTTACCTGTAACCTCACTGGTAAGTGCTATGAGTGTCTTTTGCGCAACCACCTCATTCCAGCTCTCCAACAGCGTGGATGTGTGGATGGGATCATTTTTATGCAAGATGGCGCACCTCCCCACATTGCAAATCCAGTTAAGCAGCTGCTGAAGCGCCATTTCGGAAATGCTAGAATCATCAGCCGCCATTTCACTACAGCCTGGCCGTCCCGATCACCTGATCTGAATCCGTGTGACTTCTAGCTGTGGGGCTCTCTGTAAAACGTTGTGTTCAGTGTTCCGACTGCAAACTTAGCTGCATTGAAGGCACGATTTGCGCAACACATTCTGAACGTGACCCCGGAATCACTTCTATTAGCCGTGGAAAATGCTGTTTCTCGATTTCAAGTTGTTACAGAAAACGGTGGACAGCAAAATGAACATGTTTTGCACCAGTCACACGGAAATTAATGATCCGATTTGATTTTGATTGACTCTTTTTATGCGGTTTTTGGCCTCAGGACAATAAAAAACCGATCTTTCCCATCCGATGTGATATGACCTTGCCGTATGCCCATACATACTGAGTAGTAAAGTTTGTTTAACGATCATTCGGGTACTATACCTATTTCCATGTAGCAGAGAATCACACAGAAATATCCAACTTTGGACGAATCTGATCATGGACTTCCGTATCCGTATCTGACTGGGAATGGTTTCGCGTGTAAGTACAATTTATAACTGAAGTATCCTATCATACTATCTAGCAAATGGCATGACCTGAAATCCCACCGGGCACAAACCACTGTTGGTGCATTTAGAGGTACAGCGTCCCGAACTGATATCATGTACACCAGATGTAACTGGGCACCATTCCTGAAAAACGACGTGTTAAAGCGTCTGACTCTACAAGACAGTAAAACTAGTACCAGTCCAGGACCTAATCTTAGAACAGTTGCTGAGTCTACCTTGCACAGCATATGATGATTCAAGTCTGCCACAGATAGCGTCTTGGCCATATGCTGACTCGTCGGAAACAGCTCGACGTATCTAATTTTTTTTTCTTACAATTATTTCTCAGCACAGCCTGCCCTGTGGCACCATTAAAAGCTTAACACCTGAGGTCATCAGTCCCCTAAACTTTTTTTTGTCATCAGTCTACTGACTGGTTTGATGCGGCCCGCCACGAATTCCTTTCCTGTGCTAACCTCTTCATCTCAAGTAGCACTTGCAAAATACGTCCTCAATTATTTGCTTGACGTATTCCAATCTCTGTGTTCCTCTACAGTTTTTGCCCTCTACAGCTACCTCTAGTACCATGGAAGTCATTCCCTCATGTCCTAGCAGATGTCCTGTCATCCTGTCCCTTCTCCTTATCAGTGTTTTCCACATATTCCTTTCCTCTCCGATTCTGCGTAGAACCTCCTCATTCCTTACCTTATCAGTCAACCTAATTTTCAACATTCGTCTATAACACCACATCTCAAATGCTTCGATTCTCTTCTCTTCCGGTTTTTCCACAGTCCATGTTTCACTACCATACAATGCTGTACTCCAGACGTACATCCTCAGAAATTTCTTCCTCAAATTAAGGCCGGTATTTGATATTAGTAGACATCTCTTGGCCAGAAATGCCTTTTTTGCCATAGCGAGTCTGCTTTTGATGTCCTCCTTGCTCCGTCCGTCATTGGTTATTTTACTGCCTAGGTAGCAGAATTCCTTAACTTCATTGACTTCGTGACCATCATTTCTCGCTGTTTTCATTTCTACTACTTCTCATTACCTTCGTCTTTCTCCGATTTACTTTCAAACCATACTGTGTACTCATTAGACTGTTCATTCCGTTCAGCAGATCATTTAATTCTTCTTCACTTTCGGCCGGCCGCGGTGGTCTAGCGGTTCTAGGCGCTCAGTCTGGAACCGCGCGACTGCTACGGTCGCAGGTTCGAATCCTGCCTCGGGCATGGATGTGTGTGATGTCCTTAGGTTAGTTAGGTTTAATTAGTTCTAGGGGAGTGCTCAGAGCCATTTGAACCATTTTTCTTCACTTTCACTCAGGATAGCAATGTCATCAGCGAATCGTATCACTGATATCATTTCACCTTGTATTTTAATTCCACTCCTGAACCTTTCTTTTATTTCCATCATTGCTTCCTCTATGTACAGATTGAAGAGTAGGCGCGAAAGGCTGCATCCTTGTCTTACACCTTCTTAATACGTCGACAAATCCTATGAAAGTGTCTTGACTTTTCTTTAGCCTTGCTTCCATTATTAGCCGTAACGTCAGAATTGCCTCTCTCGTCCCTTTACTTTTCCTAAAGCCAAACTGATCGTCACCTAGCGCATTCTCAATTTTCTTTTCCATTCTTCTGTATATTATTCTTGTAAGCAGCTTCGATGCATGAGCTGTTAAGCTGATTGTGCGATAATTCTCGCACTTGTCAGCTCTTGCCGTCTTCGGAATTGTGTGGATGATGCTTTTCCGAAAGTCAGATGGTATGTCGCCAGACTCATATATTCTACACACCAACGTGAATAGTCGCTTTGTTGCCACTTCCCCCAATGATTTTAGAAATTCTGATGGAATGTTATCTATCCCTTCTGCCTTATTTGACCGTAAGTCCTCCAAAGCTCTTTTAAATTCCGATTCTAATACTGGGTCCCCTATCTCTTCTAAATCGACTCCTGTTTCTTCTTCTATCACATCAGACAAATCTTCACCCCCATAGAGGCTTTCAATGTATTCTTTCCACCTATCTGCTCTCTCCTCTGCATTTAACAGTGGAATTCCCGTTGCACTCTTAATGTTACCACCGTTGCTTTTAATGTCACCAAAGGTTGTTTTGACTTTCCTGTATGCTGAGTCTGTCCTTCCGACAATCATATCTTTTTCGATGTCTTCACATTTTTCCTGCAGCCATTTCTTCTTAGCTTCCCTGCACTTCCTATTTATTTCATTCCTCAGCGACTTGTACTTCTGTATTCCTGATTTTCCCGGAACATGTTTGTACTTCCTCCTTTCATCAATCAACTGAAGTATTTCTTCTGTTACCCAAGGTTTCTTCGCAGTTACATTCTTTGTACCTATGTTTTCCTTCCCAACTTCTGTGATGGCCCTTTTTAGAGATGTCCATTCCTCTTCAACTGTACTGCCTACTGTGCTATTCCTTATTGCTGTATCTATAGCGTTAGAGAACTTCAAACGTATCTCTCATTCCTTAGTACTTCCGTATCCCACTTCTTTGCGTATTGATTCTTCCTGACTAATGTCTTGAGCTTCAGCCTACTCTTCATCACTACTATATTGTGATCTGAGTCTATATCTGCTCCTGGGTACGCCTTACAGTCCAGTATTTGATTTCGGAATCTCTCTCTGACCATGATATAATCTAACTGAAATCTTCCCGTATCTCTTGGCCTTTTGCAAGTATACCACCTCCTCTTGTGATTCTTGAACAGGGTATTCGCTATTACTAGCTGAAACTTGTTACAGAACTCAATTAGTCTTTCTCCTCTTTCATTCCTTGTCCCAAGCCCATATTCTCCTGTAACCTTTTCTTCTACTCCTTCCCCTACAACTGCATTCCAGTCGCCATGACTATTAGATTTTCGTCCCCCTTTACATACTGCATTACCCTTTCAATTTCCCCATACACTTTCTCTATCTGCTCATCTTCAGCTTGCGACGTCGTCATGTATACCTGAACTGTCGTTGCCAGTGTTGGTCTGCTGTCGATTCTGATTAGAACAACCCGGTCACTGAACTGTTCACAGTAACACACCCTCTGCCCTACCTTCCTATTCATAACGAATCCTACACCTGTTATACCATTTTCTGCTGCTGTTGATATTACCCGATACTCATCTGACTAGAAATCCTTGTCTTCCTTCCATTTCACTTCACTTCACTGACCCCTACTATATCTAGACTGAGCCTTTGCATTTCCCTTTTCAGATTTTCTTGTTTCCCTACCACGTTCAAGCTTCTGACATTCCACGCCCCTAAACTTAGAACTACTTAAAACTAAGTAACCTAACGACCTCTTACACATCCATGCCCAAGGCAGCATTCGAACCTGCGACCGTAACAGCAGCGCGGTTCCGGACTGAAGCGCCTAGAACCGTTCGGTCACAGCGGCCGGCTGCAAATTCAAATTATGTATCAAGTACATATCAGCCTACAAATACAAATAAAATACCAAGCATAACCCAGCCTGAAAATGGAAATAATGCACTAAGTCCAGCCCAGCCTGTAAACTTTTTTATCGGACGCGATGGAATTCAGTGGAGCAAAACACCACCACCTCCTAGCAGAACACTTACTCATAATATAATGAAAGCTACTTCAGGTCCTGTTTGGGGAATAAATACACAAACACCAAACGATGCTTGGCGTTACTTCACCACAATTAAAATTGTGGGCGAAACAATTCATTGTACGAATGTGGAAGGATAACGCTAAGCCAGCCGGGGTGACCGAGCGGTTCTAGGCGCTGCAGTCTGGAACCGCGCGACCGCTGCGGTAGCAGGTTCGAATCCTGCCTCGGGCATTGATGTGTGTGATGTCCATAGGTTAGTTAGGTTTAAGTAGTTCTAAGTTCTAGGGGACTGATGACCACAGCAGTTAAGTCCCATAGTGCTCAGAGCCATTTGATTTGAAGGATGACGCTAAGCAGCTATAAAAGGTCAAAAATGGCGTAATGTCACAAACGACGAAATCAATGACTCAATTGTTTTGGAATTCTCCTATTAGCTGGCAGTACAGAAGCTGGGACGTTCCTATTCTGGAATTACTTCACGACTCTAATGGTAACCCTGTTTATATGGCAACCTTTTCTATAAACAGGCTTTAAGAAATAAGGAGAGCTCTAAGGACCGACAAAGCACGCACCCGACAAGCTGGGCAGCCAGGATGATAAACCGGCAGCTTTCAGCAATGTGTGGGAACTATTCATAAACAACTACAGACAAAGATTTCATCCAGGAGAGATATTCACAATAGATGAGCAACTAGCGTCTTTCAGAAGGTGTAGCATATTCCTACAATTGATTCTAAGCATGCCAGCAAATATGGAGTAAAGATATCCTTGTTCTGCAACTCTTAGACATCATACGCAATAGTTGGGCTAGTGTACTCACGAAAAAATCCGGATCACCCTCGTCAAGCTAATGTTGCAGGTAATGTGGCGAAGAGCCTGGCAAAGACGTTTGGAGGATGCTCAGCCAATATCACGATGGACACCTACTTTACCTGTTTCCCCGTTTCAGCAGTCGGTTGTGTTCGCTATAGCAAACCACAAATTCCACCTATAATGAAACCGTGTAAGGCACGAGATTTTCTGTCATTTGGATTCAGAGAAGATTTGACTATTGTGAGTTATGTACCAAAGAAGACTAAGAGTGCGGTGCTACTAAGTTCCATGCATCACAACACCACAGTTGAGATTCACAGGAAGAAGAAATCAAAAATGATTTTACTTTATAACAAAACAAAATCATTTGTGAATTCTCTTGACCCAAAGGTAAGTACTCACACTTGCAAAAGACAGACAGGGGGGTAGCCATTTGTTTCCTGGACTATTGTAATAGACGTTGCACTTATAAATGCTTTTCTGTTTATTCACAAATCAACATCCAGAATATCAAAACGGAAAACCATATATAAAAGGAACATTTTCTTGAGACTTCCCTAGAATTTATTCATATGGATATCATTCACCAAAGAAAAATGCATAAAAGAATATTCTTTTTGTGCATGTGAATTGGAAAAGAAAATTGCTCACTGTTGTTCAAAATGTTCTGACAATGAATGCAATAAACACAGTGTGCCTGTTTGTGAAGAATGTTTGCAGTTATGTGTAGATCTTAGTGGGAGGCAGTCTAATCTTTATTTGGATAACATGCTGCGTAGTTTATTTTTGTTGTGCCTGCGTAATCTGCAGCTTAGCCATTTTCTTTCTTTCTGTTTTGTATTTGGATGCTTTATGCGTACTGATTTACTTTGTACATCACCAATATGCAATTCCTAGTATATATATATATATATATATATATATATATATATATATATATATATATATATATGCCAAAATAATAAAATTAGGGAAGATTTAATTGAAACTTATCCATTGGAATTAATGTCCATACCTTTTCCCGATTTAAACTAACTACGGATATGTTTTATAAGACTGTATTCATTGTTTATAAAAGAAAGTTTTTGTAAAAGTTGTAACACGGCTGAAAAGTAACTATATTTACAGGAATTGCAATAGGGCCTTCTGAGGCCCCCCTCATGCATTAATGTCAGTCCAAACACTCATACATCCAAGAGTTAAAAATGACGTTGTGTTGGCTACAGACTTGTTTGAACAGATCCATCATCGAGTTCTCTAAGAAATGTTGTTGAGTAATTGTCATCACGGCATTTTGAGCACATTCACGGGCCAGCAAGTAAAACAGGAACCTCTCAGAATGACTTAAACGTACTGATCTCCAGAGGAGTCGTCTCATTCTTTATCAAAATTCGTTAATCGGTACGATAAAAGTAAAGTACATGTTGCAAATGGTGATGAGGTGACTGAACGCGGAACATTAGTTCGTATTTACTCAATATCTGCAGAGGCTCCTTAAAGCACCCATCTAATTTCGTATTTCACATTGTCACTTCTGAGACATATATTTGCTGTACACATGTGAAAGAAACAAACAATTGTTCGAAAATAAGGAACAACCGCCTTGTGAACGACAACAGATAGTATATACAAATATTTTCAAGATAAATACAGATTTCGCAAGTTCCAAGGCTCAAATCTTCAAATGACGTAAGTAATAACCTAGAAGGTAAGTTGTTCTGGAAGTAATATCGGTTAAAATGTTTATAGCTTTATTCTCCCTTCTCAGTAAGTCGGCAGGGTAACCTGATTTACAGAACATGCAGAATACGTGACAGCTTATACATCTGCACCGGAATTTCCAACTGGAAACCCAGCGTGAGCCGCTAGAGCCGTCCCGCCTGTGCCTGTGAGCAGCACTCTGGCAGTGGTGTCACTATATAGAGGCATTCACAGGCCTCCTTTCACGCAGGCCTCGGTCCTGGTCGGTGTAGTCTACCGTGAGCTGCACTGCAATCAGGTCAGACGGTGAATGCTCAACGGTACGAAGTACAATTACTCATTTTGAATCGCGCACTTAAAAGACAAAGCCCGCAATATGCTCGTAGGCCTGACAAAGTCATTCCGTTACATGACAATGCTAGGCTGGCCAGACGTCCCGGTTTTCATATAAATGTCCTGGTATTCCGAGAAAATGATTCCGGACACCTAACTATCCCGTATTTGCAATTGAGAAACAAATGCGATCAAAAGCATTTTTCAATTAAATATTTGTGCAAAACAAAAGTTTCCTAGACGTACAACATTATTGAAATCTGTTTCTTCCCCTTATTTGCTTTACCTCGTCTTATGTCTAAAGAAAAAGTAAAAGATATGAGAAAAGAAAGCAGGTATTATCTACCCTCGCCTCTAAATTGCCGACCTTCCACATTATGGCCCTGGAGACAGGTTCAAAATGGTTCAAAAGGCTCTAAGCACTATGGGACTTAACATCTGACGTCACCAGTCCCGAAGACTTACCTAACTAACCTAAGGGGCATCACACACATCCACGCTCGAACCTGCGACCGTAGCAGTCGCGTGGTTCCGGACTGAAGCGCCTAGAACCACTCGATCACAGCGGCCGGCTCGAGACAGGTAAAATCAGAACCATAGGAGGTATGAAGCAGCATTAATGCACTTAAACTATTTCTGCTAATGGGACTGCACCCACATGGAAGTTAATTTTGTGAAGAATGTGAGCGATGCAGCGCCTGTTATTAGTGCTTACTGAATACTGTTTTTTGTATATACACACTTGCCCTAACAGTCTGAAATCTTAAATTTTGGTACTAAATGTATAATGTATATCTGATTACTGATTAGTTATATTAAATAGATTTTAGGATTAACAAATAGTACGTAAGTACTTAGTGAGTAAACACTGCAGAAAATATATCCAGGCTATTACAAATAAAAGTATATTTAAGTCTTTTTTATTTGTGAAGAAAAGAATTTTAATTATGTACAATATACCTATATATTCCTTTCAGTTCACACAATGAAGATATATTCTTGCTATGGGTTTCAGCTGCTGCATCGTCATACGTCTATTGTAGATTTCAAAATCACGAAAGCCGACAAGAAAGCTAACCATAAGTGTTAACAATGAAGTTAGGTATAAAGTACAAATAGAAGTGTCCCCGTTTTTTCTATCTGAAGTCTGGTCAGCCTAGAAAATGTCAAACCACATGTTAGTAACAGAGTGAAGAAAAACTTGCAGGGACTTCGATGAGATGTCTCACATCGCCCGCCCTTTTCTATTCACCAGGCATCGCCCCTTCTGATTGGCATTTGTTACAGTTCATACAGCAAGGCCTTTCTGAACGACACGTCTCAACTTTTAAGTATCTCGAAAACTGTCTCCATGAGTGAATCAGTTCAAAAGAACTGATTTTCTTTATAATCATCATCATCATCATCATCATCATCATCATCATCTTGGAATTCACCTGTTGCTCGAAAAGTGGGAAACTGTTGTTGCTATTGAAGAACACTACTTTCACTAAACTATCATGCACATTGCTGTTAAATTAAAAATGTGTTTTCTGTCCAACGAACAGCGATAATTAACTCAAGTACACAAAACTGGTACAAATGTGGTAACGTGGCGCAGACGTGATGCACAGCTAGCTAATAGTTGTTACAGTTTTGGTCTTTTTCGTTATTAGCATTCATGATTAGTAGCAAATAAATGAAAGTAAGTCTGCACATAAACATTTTTTATTTCCCATTTTAGTCACATAAACTATTTGTCATTTTACACGTCTCACAGTGCGGGCCAGACTCTGCGACTAGGGTTGCTACGTCTAGCTGGGACCTCGTCGGACACACTCAGATGGGGGTGTAGAATTGAAGTGAAAAATTTATTTAATATCATTACTTTTTATTTACAACACAATTACATGGAACTTGTTGCGGCAGAAGCAGCTGGTACATCATATTTCTCGGAAGATTTCGCCTTTTACGTATTTATAAAACTTCATGCAAGTCAGCTTGTAGTTTAACTGGCACTGTAAGATTGATTCCCCAGTCCCCGACAGCAGTCGATTTCTTTCATCAGTTCACTGGGCCGACATCAGAGAAAACACTCTTTCCACAGTGGCGTTGTGTACGGGAATTAGAAACAAATAGGCGCATAACTTTAGCAGTTGGCATTTGCATTCAGGATTTTCGGTTTCCGTAAGAAAGTAAAACATCCTTTCTTCCATGGAGTGTTTGTACTTCCTTTCTTCCGAGTCACGCTTCGTTTCAAAAACGCTCTGTCGCCGGAAATCTTCACACCATTTTTTGTCACGCGTATAATAGTGTTTTCAATCATCACCCTATCTGGGGTTTCAGATAGTGTCATTCAATCACATATTTGATATTTATTAAAAGAAATAGCCTATTTCTCAAGTAATCACGCGCTAGGGTAGAGAGCCATTTTCTCTTCCTCAAATTTCGAAATCAAATTAATCATTTCTTGGTTACAGTTCTCATTCTTTAATTTGTTCAAATTCACCTTGGTTTGTATACCAATAAAACTGGCAGTCTACCTTTCATTCACACATCTTAGAGAGAGAGTCGATCGCTTAATATTTAGCTTATTTTGGTTATCGAGACTTTATTATTCTCCACGCTTTTTTTTTCATCATCAAACAGAGCCGAGTTTCACTGCAGAAACATGACGTTAATTTCACTGATCGGTACTACTGAAAAAAAAAAAAAATCTGAAATTATTTTAGGTGGACAGTTTTCGGCGTCAAAAAAATTGTTTTAATCGATCCAAAGCTTAATAATTCTCTACTGCGGGCATTAACGACATCCATCTTGCTTTTGAGTGATATACACTCCTGGAAATTGAAATAAGAACACCGTGGATTCATTGTCCCAGGAAGGGGAAACTTTATTGACACATTCCTGGGGTCAGATACATCACATGATCACACTGACAGAACCACAGGCTCATAGACACAGGCAACAGAGCATGCACAATGTCGGCACTAGTACAGTGTATATCCACCTTTCGCAGCAATGCAGGCTGCTATTCTCCCATGGAGACGATCGTAGAGATGCTGGATGTAGTCCTGTGGAACGGCTTGCCATGCCATTTCCACCTGGCGCCTCAGTTGGACCAGCGTTCGTGCTGGACGTGCAGACCGCGTGAGACGACGCTTCATCCAGTCCCAAACATGCTCAATGGGGGACAGATCCGGAGATCTTGCTGGCCAGGGTAGTTGACTTACACCTTCTAGAGCACGTTGGGTGGCACGGGATACATGCGGACGTGCATTGTCCTGTTGGAACAGCAAGTTCCCTTGCCGGTCTAGGAATGGTAGAACGATGGGTTCGATGACGGTTTGGATGTACCGTGCACTATTCAGTGTCCCCTCGACGATCACCAGTGGTGTACGGCCAGTGTAGGAGATCGCTCCCCACACCATGATGCCGGGTGTTGGCCCTGTGTGCCTCGGTGGTATGCAGTCCTGATTATGGCGCTCACCTGCACGGCGCCAAACACGCATACGACCATCATTGGCACCAAGGCAGAAGCGACTCTCATCGCTGATGACGACACGTCTCCATTCGTCCCTCCATTCACGCCTGTCGCGACACCACTGGAGGCGGGCTGCACGATGTTGGGGCGTGAGCGGAAGACGGCCTAACGGTGTGCGGGACCGTAGCCCAGCTTCATGGAAACGGTTGCGAATGGTCCTCGCCGATACCCCAGGAGCAACAGTGTCCCTAATTTGCTGGGAAGTGGCGGTGCGGTCCCCTACGGCACTGCGTAGGATCCTACGGTCTTGGCGTGCATCCGTGCGTCGCTGCGGTCCGGTCCCAGGTCGACGGGCACGTGCACCTTCCGCCGACCACTGGCGACAACATCGATGTACTGTGGAGACCTCACGCCCCACGTGTTGAGCAATTCGGCGGTACGTCCACCCGGCCTCCCGCATGCCCACTATACGCCCTCGCTCAAAGTCCGTCAACTGCACATACGGTTCACGTCCACATTGTCGCGGCATGCTACCAGTGTTAAAGACTGCGATGGAGCTCCGTATGCCACGGCAAACTGGCTGACACTGACGGCGGCGGTGCACAAATGCTGCGCAGCTAGCGCCATTCGACGGCCAACACCGCGGTTCCTGGTGTGTCCGCTGTGCCGTGCGTGTGATCATTGCTTGTACAGCCCTCTCGCAGTGTCCGGAGCAAGTATGGTGGGTCTGACACACCGGTGTCAATGTGTTCTTTTTTCCATTTCCAGGAGTGTAGATGAGTCTGCCATCAACGTAAAAGCAGAACTCTTTCAGCTTCTCTGTCCGTACCGTGTACGTGGAAAAATAATTAAATACTTCCATGGCGATTACTTCAATGTCGACACTTAAGACTGTCGCAACGCTTGATACACTATTGTGGAGAATATGGGCAGGGCATCCAATTCCTTCCACGTTTTTTCCTAGTTTTTTAATTTGGTGAAACCCAGTCCGCTGGCCGCGTCGATGAAGCCCTCCGAGGTTGGTTCCCTTCAAGGGGGTCTGTAGCTCGATGGAAGGTCCAACACACCCACTGACTCGCTACTGACAGACTGTCAGATAGATGTGAGGCATAACATTTCGGAGGCCATCAAGTGTTCGAGTAGTCCAAGAGTATTCTGTTACAGGGTGTACATAAAGTCCGGGAACACTTCCAATTACTTATTACACAAGAATCAAACATTGTACAGACATCATACATATGTCATTTTGAAGAGAAACCTGAAAGTTTTTTTTATGTATACCGTCACAGCGTAGTTTGGTAATCTGCCGATAGTCAGCACTAGTTGCAAATATGGCGAGTTCATGCGCGGAGCGAGCTTTCTGTGTGTTGGAGTTAGACAAAAACAAGTGTGCTACAGCGGATGTTTAGAACCAAGTACGGTAAGAAGCCACTAACAAGGAAGGCCATATGCCACGGGCACAACAAATTCGTTACGACGGGTTGCTGGTGCCCGGCAAAGAGAAGCGGACGTCCTAGAGTGAATGAAGTAAATGTGGAGCTCGTACGAGAGACATTCATAAGGAGTCCAAAGAAATCGGTGCGTCGTGCATATCGAATGTTTGTTAAAAATACTTTCAGTCTCTCTTCAAAATGCAATACGTATGACATCTGAACAATGTTTAGTTCTTGGGCAATAAGTAATTGAAAGTGTTCCCGGGCTTTGTGTACACCCTGTATATCTATGGAGGCTACGTCATTGCTAAGCGAAGCCAGGACATCAATAGTTCCGTGAATAATGTATACTACACATATGTTGGTGCAGGCTTGGTGATCAAGGCAAAAGCTCAGCACCACACAAGGTATGCCGTATACTCAGTATATCCACAAAAAAATTCTTGGACAATATGTGGGGATTTTAAAGTAGTTGTCATGTTACTTGGTCAATAATCTCGTTACAAAAAAATACCGTGTTTCATTTGTGAGTTGGACAGCCGAGCCCAAGGTCAGCATTGGAAGGTAACTAACCGACACAAAAGGAAAACCCTCCAACCCGATTCACAGAATATTATAAACGAACCAATTGTTCAACAAAGCAAGATGCTATTGCCTTCTCTTCACATCAACCATGGAATAATGAAATAGTTCACTGAAGCGCATCCAAAAGATTGTGACTTCTTCATGTAATTGGTAACAAGATTTCCAAAAGTGTCTTATGAGAAACTTACGAAATGGAACTTTGGGGGGCTGCAGATCAGAAATTTAATAGAAGACAATTTCTTTTAAAGTACAATGAAAACAGAGGGGGGAAAAGAACTTGTGTTTCATTTTTAAATTTTTGAGCAACAAACAGATTCCCAAATTATAAAACAATCGTTAAAATAGTGTTGCACAGTTCCATGGAAGATACAACGTGAGTGCGAAGATCCAGTTTTTCCATTCACATAATCATTGTTCCTCTATGAACCTTGGCCCTGTCAGTGAAGAACAAAGAGAACAGTTCCAATACGACAACAAAAGGATGGGAAAGAAATTCCAGGGAAGGTGAAGATGACTGACGACGATTTTATGCTGAAATCGATGGTACTGAGAAGTTTCGCCCAGAGAAAAAAATTGATGCAGTGAAATCAGCAACAGAAAATTTAAATTGCCATACATGTTTATTTCAGTAAAAATACATGTTTATTTTCGTAAGATTTGTTAGCATTTTTCAGTGAACATACACGACTGTCTAATCTAATGAAGTGTGCAGTAATTCTACACAAGGTTACAAAATAAGTAATTTATTTTTAATACAAAAAAAAAACGTTAGAAGGAAAAGCTCATTTCAGTCAAAATTTCGGACGAGATTTGTACGAATATCTGACGTGATACAAAGCCCCAAAATCAGATTTGAAATGGGAATGAAGAAAAGTACGTCACCTTACATGCATCTGTTTTGCGTTACTTTACGTGGTGTTTCAAGACGAATGGAAAATATTTTATGAGGTGGTAGTATAAACTAATTGGAATACAACATTCCACATACCATGTGGCCAACTGTTTGTGGTCACAGTAGTACAGTTGGTTTTCATTTCACATGTTGTTCTCTAGTTGATGCAGATTCATTTACTGAGTGACATTTTTTTGCTTGGATGTTCGAAAGGTGAAACGGTACCTGAGTTTACATAATCGTATTTTTTTAAACTGTGATTGTGATTTGTTGGCTGATTTTGATGTACCGTGTAAGCACGCCGCACATATTTACAAATGCTGGGTACGCCGATACGGTATTTGTAAAAGCGTTTTGTGATGGAAACTCTGGTGGCACTTTTAGACAATCGGTAGACGATTTCCCAACCACAGAGTACCATACTGAAGAGTGCGTACTCGTTTTTCCACTAAACGTGCAAATGAACATTGAGATAACGAATTAAAACAAGTTGGTAAAAGTGGTTCTTAAACAAGCACATCAATGATTCCTACACGTATCTTCGTTCCATACACACTGAGGTGACTGAAGTCATAGAATAGCGTTATGCTACAAGACTATAGAGATGGCGGTAGTATCGCGTACACAAGATATAAAAAGTCAATGCACTGGCGAAGTTGTCATTCGAATTCGGTCGATTCACGTGAAAAGTTTCCTACCTGATTATGGCCACACGACGTGAATTAACAGACCTTGAATGTGGAATGGTGGTTGGTGTTAGACGCATGGGACATTCCATTTCGGAAATCGTTAGGGAACTGAATGATCGGAGATCCACAGTCTGAAGAGTGTGCCAAAGATACCATATTTCCGGTATTACACCACGGACAATGCAGTGGCCAACGACCTTCACTTTACAACCAAGAGTTTTCAGTGCTAACAGACAAGCAACACTGCATGAAATAACCACCGAAACCAATGTGCGGCGTACGACGAATGTATCCGGTAGCACTGTGCGTCGAAATTCAGCGTTAACAGGCCGTGGCAGCAGACGGCCGACACTAACACATCTCCTGCAGCGCGACTCCTGGTTTCGTGACCATATCGGTTGGACAGTAGACGACTGGAAAACTGTGGCCTGGTCAGATAAGTCCCGATTTCAGTTAGTAAAAGCAGATGGCGTAGATCTCACGAAGCCACGGGCCCAAGTTGCCAACGACGTACTTTGAAAGCTGGCTGTAGCTCCTTAAAGGTGTGGGCAGTGTATACAAATTATTGATTGCAAACGGTTGTGTTCGGCTACTTGGAGACCATTTGCAGCCGTTCATGGACTTCGTGTTCCCAGACAACGGTGGAATTTTTAAAGAAAGACAATGCGCCATGTCGCCGCGGAACAACTGATCGCGATTGGTTTGGAGAACATTCTGTACAATTCGAGCAATTGATTTGGCCACCCAGATCGCCCAAGATGAATGCCACCGGACATTTACAGGACATAACCGAGAGGTCAGTTCGTGCACATCACGTTGCATTTGCAATGCTTTTGTAACTGTGGATGGCTATGAAGAGAGCATGGCTCAATATTTTTGAAAGGGACTTTCAAGGACTTGTTGAGGTCATGCCACGTAGAGTTGCTTCACTACACCGGACAAAATGAGAACCAAAACGATATTAGGAGGTACGATTTTCATCACCTCAGTGTACACGAATTACGTACGAACGACCTCAATACTTATCATTTACAGCTGATTCAACATTTTCAAGAAACAGACGAAGGTGGAGGTTGTAATTCCGCTGCTGGCTAAATGCGAATCGCTGATTAATCTCATTAATACTGTTTACTGATGAAGTAACACTCTTAACTCACATCGGTGATTCGACGAAAACCCACACGACATTGTCTAGACATTTTAATCAACGGTTCACTGAAAAAACGGAATATGGTACATTAGATAATCAGCTGATTGGACCTGCTGTGTTACCACATCGTCTTCATGGCCCCGTTATCAACAGTTTCTTGGAAACGAATTTCCAGCATCATTGGAAAACGTTGAACTTCCTAGTCGTCGAGCACTAAGACTTTAGAAGGGCTACGCATTATGTTTTCAAAATTATGAAGCGCGTTAAAGTTAGAGATGGCATATATGAAAGTCAACTTTGATTTTAATGATTAGCGTTTGCTTAACGCTTAGAAAGCAAGGAGAGAGATGTTGCTAGATGTTGTGGTTGTGTTTTCGTTTATTATTATGTTTTTCCCTTCAGCTATAGCCTATTGTATGTAATAATTTCTTCTAATGTTAGTTTTCGGTAGAAACTGTTGCTGTGTTTCAGGTTGTATAGATCACCTGTGGTTTTTATTCTTTAGGTGTTCTGCGAAAGAAGAATGTGTACTGTCGCTCTTCAGAGCTCTCATGTGCTCTGCGTACCTTGTTCGTAAGTTTCTTCTTGTTTGTCCTATGTATTGGGCCTGGCAGGAGTTACATGTGGCGCATAAAATGCATGTTTGACCATCGGCTGCTTTTTTTATTTAAAACCCAAATATCGACCGGTTTCAGTCACAGACCATCTTCAGGGATTTTATCCAAAGATACAAAAAATATGTAGTATACAGGAAATGTTAAATCTTTTCCAAGGAAGCGCGAAGTATACATGAATACTTACACTATTAAAAGGGTTTGGGCCACATCACATCTGTCATTACTTAAATAATGGCCACGTTTCGTATGTAGAGCATGCCATGAATTCCAGTATAACACACAGGACTTTTAAAGGCGAAAATACTAATAACATGCGTACTGAAGAGAAGATCACAAATATAAATGCTACAATTGTACAAAATATTGAGGAGTTGGTCAAAGATCTTTATAAAGTATTTTCATCATATGATACAAAAATATCTCGATGATAACTGAACTATACTTGGCGAACATCTTTGGTATAGTTTCACATGTATACAGAAAGCGGAGTTGCTATCCCCAAACGTAGAATGACATCGATCCTACACATTAAAAGGTAGAAATCATTATAAAAACAATGTTAAACAGTAGCATAAACATTGCATGTATACCATGAAATGTGTATAAACATACGTCAGTTATATCATAAACCTAATGAAAATAGTATCCATGACACAAAAACCAAGTTCAGAAGTAGGCTGAAATGTCACCCAGCATTCATATGCGCCTAAGTTACAGTAATGAACCATTACTTAAAATATCTACAACGTTTAGTTAAACTGCTTAAGTAAAAGCCTAGTATATCAGTAAACTAATACCATAAAGAGGGAGGGGGTTGTAAACAACCACAGTGTAACTAACCTTGCGCCCAGAGAGCTATATAATAATATTAAAAGAGTACACTCAAACATGCCTACTCCCTCATTGTTCTTCTGATGACATAATACCATAGAGGATCTTCTCCCTTTTAGTTTATTACATATATATCTACATGTATACCCTATTAATATTATTATACAGTTATCTGCATGTTACAACTCATGGCCCTATGAGCCACCGTTTCATTGAAGGTACAAATCTACAGTAGCTTCCATCTGATTAGATTATGCTTTATAAAGTGTATGTAACTTTTTTTCTGCTGTTGTACATTTTGTACGTTAAACACTCAATAACTCGTTTATAACATTTGGAATGAACTTTTGTTCAATAAGTTGCCTTTTGTGTGAAGTGAGTTCTTACTATCATGATGATGATCTTATTTTGACCAGCTATGTGTCATATGTTACTTTTTTAATTAAAACTGTTATTGTGAAATGCTATTAAGAGTACAACCTTCATGTACTGACTGCACTAACATATACAGATGACATCATGCGAACATACGTTCATTGTATATAATATGTAAGTTTGGCGATAACGTTTTCTTCGTTACACTGTTCGTCATTCTATAACAAATCCTTAATATGGACAGCATGCTGTACATATGAGACGTGGTCATTATTTAAGTCATGGCAGTCCCGATGTGGCTTAAAATCTTTTAAGCCTGTAAGTATTCATGTACATTTCGCTCTTCCATGGAAAACATTTTTTAACATTTCATGTATACTACATGTACTTTTTGTATCATTGGATAGAATCCGTTCAGATGGTCTGTGACTGAAACCGGTCGTTATTTGTGTTATAAATAAAAAAACTTGTGATGGTCAAAACAGGCATTTTATACGTTACTTGACGGCAGTTAATAGTCACCTTCCAAAAATGTTCAAAAGTTACACTGAATTACATTGAGTTGGTATGTTCCAGAGTTGCTGATTTGTTCAAATGGCTCTGAGCACTATGGGACTTAACATCTATGGTCATCAGTCCCCTAGCCCTTAGAACTACTTAAACCTAACCAACCTAAGGACAGCACACAACACCCAGTCATCACGAGGCAGAGAAAAATCCCTGACCCCGCCGTGCTGAATTTGTCTGAGGTTCTTTGGGAGTAAGGAAGTGTCCGATTGCACCTGTCTGTTTTGACCTATGAGGTCATCGATATGGCGGAAAATTACTATTCTAAGCGTCTCCAATATGGCGCCCATGATGTCGCTATATAAAAACGGCGATGAACACGAAAATACCCATGTTGTTGTTGTGGTCTTCAGTCCTGAGACTGGTTTGATTCAGCTCTCCATGCTACTCTATCCTGTGCAAGCTTCTTCATCTCCCAGTACCTACTGCAACCTACATCCTTCTGAATCTGTTTAGTGTATTCATCTCTTGGTCTCCCTCTACCATTTTTACCCTCCACACTGCTCTCCAATACTAAACTGGTGATCCCTTGATGCTTCAGAACATGTCCTACCAACCGATCCCTTCTTCTAGTCAAGTTGTGCCACAAACTCCTCTTCTCCCCAATTCTATTCAATACCTCCTCATTAGTTATGTGATCTACCCATCTAATCTTCAGCATTCTTCTGTAGCACCACATTTCGAAAGCTTCTATTCTCCTCCTGTCCGAACTATTTATCGTCCATGTTTCACTTCCATACATGGCTACACTCCATACAAATACTTTCAGAAATGACTTCCTGACACTTAAATCTATACTAGATGTTAACAAATTTCTCTTCTTCAGAAACGCTTTCCTTGCCATTGCCAGTCTACATTTTATATCCTCTCTACCTCGACCATCATCAGTTATTTTACTGCCTAAATAGCAAAACTCCTTTACTACATTAAGTGTCTCATTTCCTAATCTAATTCCCTCAGCATCACCCGATTTAATTTGACTACATTCCATTATCCTCGTTTTGCTTTTGTTGATGTTCATCTTATATCCTCCTTTCAAGACACTGTACATTCCGTTCAACAGCTCTTCCAAGTCCTTTGCTGTCTGACAGAATTACAATGTCATCGGCGAATCTCAAAGTTTTTACTTCTTCTCCATGAATTTTAATACCTACTCCGAATTTTTCTTTTGTTTCCTTTACTGCTTGCTCAAAATACAGATTGAATAACATCGGGGAGAGGCTACAACCCTGTCTCACTCCTTTCCCAACCACTGCTTCCCTTTCATGCCCCTCGACTCTTATGACTGCCATCTGGTTTCTGTACAAATTGTAAATAGCCTTTCGCTCCCTGTATTTTACCCCTGCCACCTTCAGAATTTGAAAGAGAGTATTCCAGTTAACATTGTCAAAAGCTTTCTCTAAGTCTACAAATGCTAGAAACGTAGGTTTGCCTTTTCTTAATCTTTCTTCTAAGATAAGTCGTAAGGTTAGTATTGCCTCACGTGTTCCAACATTTCTACGGAATCCAAACTGATCTTCCCCGAGGTCGGCGTGTACCAGTTTTTCCATTCGTCTGTAAAGAATTCGCGTTAGTATTTTGCAGCTGTGACTTATTAAACTGATAGTTCGGTAATTTTCACATCTGTCAACACCTGCTTTCTTTGGGATTGGAATTATTATATTCTTCTTGAAGTCTGAGGGTAATTCGCCTGTCTCATACATCTTGCTCACCAGATGGTAAAGTTTTGTCAGGACTGGCTCTCCGAAGGCTGTCAGTAGTTCCAATGGAATGTTGTCTACTCCGTGGGCCTTGTTTCGACTCAGGTCTTTCAGTGCTCTGTCAAACTCTTCACGCAGTATCTTATCTCCCATTTCGTCTTCATCTACATCCTCTTCCATTTCCATAATATTGTCCTCAAGCACATCGCCCTTGTATAAACCCTCTATATACTCCTTCCACCTTTCTGCCTTCCCTTCTTTGCTTAGAACTGGGTTTCCAGCTGAGTTCTTGATATTCATACAAGTGGTTCTCTTCTCTCCAAAGGTCTCTTTAATTTTCGTGTAGGCAGTATCTATCTTACCCCTAGTGAGACAAGCCTCTACAGCCTTACATTTGTCCTCTAGCCATCCCTGCTTAGCCATTTTGCACTTCCTGTCGATCTCATTTTTGAGACGTTTGTATTCCTTTTTGCCTGCTTCATTTACTGCATTTTTATATTTTCTCCTTTCACCAATTAAATTCAATATTTCTTCACCCATAAATAAGACAATAACATCTCCCTCCTAACATACAATCAAACTAACGGGACAACTGCTGGAAATTGGGGGTTTTTGGGACGGGTCAAGCTAAATACACTCCTGGAAATGGAAAAAAGAACACATTGACACCGGTGTGTCAGACCCACCATACTTGCTCCGGACACTGCGAGAGGGCTGTACAAGCAATGATCACACGCACGGCACAGCGGACACACCAGGAACCGCGGTGTTGGCCGTCGAATGGCGCTAGCTGCGCAGCATTTGTGCACCGCCGCCGTCAGTGTCAGCCAGTTTGCCGTGGCATACGGAGCTCCATCGCATTCTTTAACACTGGTAGCATGCCGCGACAGCGTGGACGTGAACCGTATGTGCAGTTGACGGACTTTGAGCGAGGGCGTATAGTGGGCATGCGGGAGGCCGGGTGGACGTACCGCCGAATTGCTCAACACGTGGGGCGTGAGGTCTCCACAGTACATCGATGTTGTCGCCAGTGGTCGGCGGAAGGTGCACGTGCCCGTCGACCTGGGACCGGACCGCAGCGACGCACGGATGCACGCCAAGACCGTAGGATCCTACGCAGTGCCGTAGGGGACCGCACCGCCACTTCCCAGCAAATTAGGGACACTGTTGCTCCTGGGGTATCGGCGAGGACCATTCGCAACCGTCTCCATGAAGCTGGGCTACGGTCCCGCACACCGTTAGGCCGTCTTCCGCTCACGCCCCAACATCGTGCAGCCCGCCTCCAGTGGTGTCGCGACAGGCGTGAATGGAGGGACGAATGGAGACGTGTCGTCTTCAGCGATGAGAGTCGCTTCTGCCTTGGTGCCAATGATGGTCGTATGCGTGTTTGGCGCCGTGCAGGTGAGCGCCACAATCAGGACTGCATACGACCGAGGCACACAGGGCCAACACCCGGCATCATGGTGTGGGGAGCGATCTCCTACACTGGCCGTACACCACTGGTGATCGTCGAGGGGACACTGAATAGTGCACGGTACATCCAAACCGTCATCGAACCCATCGTTCTACCATTCCTAGACCGCCAAGGGAACTTGCTGTTCCAACAGGACAATGCACGTCCGCATGTATCCCGTGCCACCCAACGTGCTCTAGAAGGTGTATGTCAACTACCCTGGCCAGCAAGATCTCCGGATCTGTCCCCCATTGAGCATGTTTGGAACTGGATGAAGCGTCGTCTCACGCGGTCTGCACGTCCAGCACGAACGCTGGTCCAACTGAGGCGCCAGGTGGAAATGGCATGGCAAGCCGTTCCACAGGACTACATCCAGCATCTCTACGATCGTCTCCATGGGAGAATAGCAGCCTGCATTGCTGCGAAAGGTGGATATACACTGTACTAGTGCCGACATTGTGCATGCTCTGTTGCCTGTGTCTATGTGCCTGTGGTTCTGTCAGTGTGATCATGTGATGTATCTGACCCCAGGAATGTGTCAATAAGTTTCCCCTTCCTGGGACAATGAATTCACGGTGTTCTTATTTCAATTTCCAGGAGTGTATAACAGAAAAAAAACCACGATCCCAAAACACACAAAATGAACAAAAAATATAATTATAAAATCTATAGGAATCTAAGACTTCCCTTGACCTACATAGGTCAACTGCAGCTGACGATACGAAAACACCAACACCTACAGAAAAACTACGGAAATTGGAATCAAGACATTTCCCTTGGCCACAGCTGACGATACCAAAACACCAATACCTACATATAAAACTGCGAAAATTGGAATTGGTCATTTCCATTGACCTATATAGGTCAACCATAACTATTGATACAAAAAAACCAACACCTACAACTACGAAAAACAAAACCAAAACACCTCAAAAATTCAAAAACCAAACATCCCTACGTAAATTAAACCACATTCAATACACAATAAATACACAGAAGATTACAACTTGAGAAATATAGATCCAAAAAAGCAATTACCACCAACAAATTTCAGAGCCGGAAAGAAGGTCGGCCAACCCAAACGCGCACACACACACACACACACAGAGAGGGAGCCATCAAACACAACGACATCTACAAACACAACCAACTCAACTCAAACTCCGCGCCGTAATGACGTCGCACACCGCAACCCCCTTACGTCATGGGTCACAGCAGATAAGTGGAATGGGACGCTCCCGTTCACACGGTTCTTTTGTCTGGCATTAACCTTTGTTGACCTGTATTGCTTGTTCTGAATGTTATTGGGATCCCTTGCTGTTTCAATGTTTTATTATTTCTTATTATTATTATTATTATTATTATTATTATTATTATTATTATTATTTCTTTCCTTTCTCAGACCTTAGGTCTGGTTCGAAATGAAAGTGACGTGGACGTTGATCAAGCGTTGTTTAATATAATGGTTCTGCTCCAGTATAATTTGTATTCATCATTCTCCAGTACATTTTGTGGTGCATACTTATATGTGGGAACGTGTTGTTTTATAAGTTTATGTTGTAAGGCAAGCTGTTGATGTATTATGTTTGCTACATTGTCATGTCTTCTGGGGTATTCTGTATTTGCTAGTATTGTACATCCGCTTGTGATGTGATCTACTGTTTCTATTTGTTGTTTGCTAAGTCTACATTTATCTGTTGTGGTATTGGGATCTTTAACAATATGCTTGCTGTAATATCTGGTGTTTATTGTTTGATCCTGTATTGCAATCATGAATCCTTCCGTCTCACTGTATATATTGCCTTTTCTTAGCCATGTGTTGCATGCGTCTTGATCGATGTGTGGCTGTGTTAGATGATACGGGTGCTTGCCATGTAGTGCCTTCCCCTTCCAATTTACTTTCTTCGTATTTGTTGATGTTATGTGATCTAAAGGGTTGTAGAAGTGGTTATGAAATTGCAGTGGTGTAGCAGATGTATTTATATGAGTGATTGCTTTGTGTATTTTGCTAGTTTCTGCTCGTTCTATAAAGAATTTTCTTAAATTGTCTACCTGTCCATAATGTAGGTTTTTTATATCGATAAATCCCCTTCCTCTTTCCTTTCTGCTTAATGTGAATCTTTCTGTTGCTGAATGTATGTGATGTATTCTATATTTATGGCATTGTGATCGTGTAAATGTATTGAGTGCTTCTAGGTCTGTGTTACTCCATTTCACTACTCCAAATGAATAGGTCAATATTGGTATAGCGTAAGTATTTATAGCTTTTGTCTTGTTTCTTGCTGTCAATTCTGTTTTCAGTATTTTTGTTAGTCTTTGTCTATATTTTTCTTTTAGTTCTTCTTTAATATTTGTATTATCTATTCCTATTTTTTGTCTCTATCCTAGATATTTATAGGCATCTCTTTTTTCCATCGCTTCTATGCAGTCGCTGTGGTTATCCAATATGTAATCTTCCTGTTTAGTGTGTTTTTCCTTGACTATGCTATTTTTCTTACATTTGTCTGTTCCAAAAGCCATATTTATATCATTGCTGAATACTTCTGTTATCTTTAGTAATTGGTTGAGTTTGTTGCTGCCAGTAGTTTTAGATCATCCATGTATATCAAATGTGTGATTTTGTGTGGGTATGTTCCAGTGATATTGTATCCATAATTTGTATTATTTAGCATGTTGGATAGTGGGTTCAGAGCAAGGCAGAACCAGAAAGGACTTAATGAATCTCCTTGGTATATTCCACGCTTAATCTGTATTGGCTGTGATGTGATATTATTTGAATTTGTTTGGATATTAAGTGTGGTTTTCCAATTTTTCATTACTATGTTTAGGAACTGTATCAATTTAGGATCTACTTTGTATATTTCCAATATTTGTAGTAACCATGAGTGGGGGTACACTATCAAAAGCTTTTTGGTAATCAATGTATGCGTAGTGTAGCGACCTTTGTTTAGTTTTAGCTTGATATGTCACATCTGCATCTATTATCAGTTGCTCTTTACATCCTCGTGCTCCTTTGCAACAGCCTTTTTGTTCTTCATTTATAATTTTGTTCTGTGTTGTATGTGTCATTAATTTCTGTGTAATGACTGAAGTTAATATTTTGTATATTGTTGGTAGGCATGTTATGGGGCGATATTTAGCTGGGTTTGTTGTGTCTGCTTGATCTTTAGGTTTCAGATAAGTTATTCCATGTGTAAGTGTATCAGGGAATGTGTATGAGTCTGCAATGTAACTGTTAAATAATTTAGTTAGATGTGAATGTGTTGGTGAACTTCTTTAGCCAGAAATTTGCTATTTTGTCTTTTCCAGGAGCTTTCCAATTGTGAGTAGAATTAATTGCTTGGGTGACTTCATGTTGCAAAATTATCACTTCAGGCATTTGTGGTATCATCTTGTATGTGTCTGTTTCTGCTTGTATCCACCGTGCATGCCTGTTACGTTGTACCGGGTTTGACCACATGTTGCTCCAGAAGTGTTCCATGTCTTATGTTTGGTGGACTGTCTATTTTAATGTGTGTGTTATCTATTGTCTGGTAAAATTTCTTTTGGTTTGCGTTGAATGTTTGGTTTTGTTTCCTTCTATTTTCACTTTTTTTGTATCTTCTAAGTCGTTTGGCCAATGCTTGTAATTTCTGTTTCTTTTCATCTAATTGCTCTATCGCTTCTTGTTGTGAGATTTTACCTAACCTTTTTCGTTTTTTGTCTGATATTTCATTTCTTATAACTTGTGTTAGCTGTCTGATGTCTTTTCTCAGTTGTTCTATTCTGATCTGTAGCCTGTGTTGCCATGTTGGTTTGTGGGTTTCTTCTGTGTGTTGGTTGCCTCTGATCTCTGCCTAGTGTGTATATTTAGTATAGTGAGTGCTCCTATATAAACCAGTAGTTGTAACTCTTCCATAGTTGTGTTTTCATTTTTTTTGGTGTGTATGATTGTGTTGATAGTTTTTATTGTTGTTTCGGCTTGTGGGTTATTCGTCGGTCTATGCAAGAATGGTCTAATGTCTGTATTTGTGTCTTTGTATTCTATATATGTCAGCTGAAATTTTTCTTCTATATCTAACATGTGTGTCACTTCGTGTTCTATTTGTGCTTGTTCTGGTGGCTGTCGCAAGATTTCGTTTTCCTCTGATTGTTAATTGATGCGTGTTGTTCTTTGTTTGCTCTGGGATGTTTGAGTCCATTACTCTATTTTCTTCTTCTTCTTCTTCTTCTTCTGATTGCACATTATTTTGTTCCAGTATTTGTTGTACTTGTTGTTTGATGTTTTCTAATTCTGACTGGGGGTATCCTGTTATTTTTGATTATTACACGGATCTGATCAGCTAGTCGTTGTTCTGTTAAAAATTTTAATTCTGGGTATCTGGTAATAAATGTTGTGTATACTTGTGATCTGTATCCAGTTGTGTTGGTTCCTAGGTTTGTTGCTTGGTAATAACAGAACATGAGGTGTCGATTAACTTCATCTGACCATCTCATCCTCTGCCTTTGTTTTCCTTCTAGGGTGGTTGTAGGAAGCATATCCTGCGAAACAGCTCTATTTGGATTTAAATCATTTTCCAGTTGGTTAGCAGTGTCGTTACCTTTGTGGGCGGGCATAGGGTTCAGGCGTCGTCCCCGACCATGACGGCGCTTGTCCGAGGCTTCTTTAGTTCTGTCCTGAACCAACTCATCACACTAAAAGGGGGGGGTTAGCCCTATTAGTGGTTTGTTCTTTTCGTCGCCTTTTACGACTGGCAGAACATACCGGAGGCCTGTTCTTTTCCCGGGCCTCCACGGGGAAGTTTTATCATCATCATCATCATCATCATCATCATCATCATCATCATCATCATCATCATTATTATTATTATTATTATTATTATTATTATTATTATTATAACGATTGTTCCCCTTTAGGAAAGCGATTGAACTTGAATTCATAATTTCATCTTCGGATGTTTTTCTTCTTTGTTTCCCAAAACCTCCTCATCCTCTCAGAATGCTCCTTCTTCCGTTCCTCTGTCAATTTTTTTACCAGGCTGACGCGATGTTCTTTCCCCAAACTTCACACTTGTGATTTTATGCCGGCACTCAGTGCGATCTTCGAGATTTTTTATGTTGATCTGCTGTAGATCCCTCTGGACTTCTTTCAGCCATTCTGTGCCACATTTACTCCTTGTTATAATATTGAATAATTTCTTTGCTGTTCTGGAGTCTTCCATCCTGTAGATGTGTGTATAAAATTTGGCTCAGCGCTTTCTGATTTCATCTGTTACTATGTTGATCTTTCTACAGAGTTCGTTTTGTGGACTTCATCCAAATGCCATTTTTGTTGATTGGACCGTAAATCTTCCTGAGAATTTTTCTTTACCGCTTTTGTATTTCCTTAATTTTAGAATGACCATCAATCACCATTGTTTCAGCTGCATAGATTGCTTCTGGAAGAATCACTGTTGTATAGTGCCTTAATTTTGCGTCTGTCGAAATGCACTTCTTGTTGTAATGCGTCCATGTTAGCTTGTAGGCTTTCTGGAGCTTGGTGATTCTTTGTTCATTGGCAATTCGGTTTAATCCTGAGGACTGTATAGTTTCACCGAGGTATTTAAAATGGCAGACTTGTGCAATTTTACCATATTTTGTTATTAACCCTCTATTGCCCAAATTATTATTTCCTGTAGAAAAAAATATTTATATGCACAGAATGTTAGAGAATAATGTATTTAACACATATCAGGTGAATTTTTGTTTTTGAAAAAAATTATTTTTTAAAAATAGTTCTGTGACTCTGAGGTCACAGTGGGCAGTTACATTGTTTGTGTATAAAGCAGTCATATTGTAACACTCAAGTCACACTGGTCAAGAAAGAAATAACGATCCTAATGCGAAATATAACGATAAAATTTGACGTGACTTCAGAGTCACGGTGGGCAGTAGAGGGTTAAAGGGATTTATTTTCTGGCTGCCTTTCCATATATTCTGTTTTTTCAGAAGATATCTGTAGTCCGGTTTTTTGTGAAATTTCATGTAGTTTTTCCACTGCGTGAATCGCTTCTGTTCTGTTATTGGTGATAATTGCAATATCATCAGCGAAAGCAAGGCACTTGACTTTAATTCGGTTCTATTTCTTGATACCAATTTGGATACCCTTTACGTGAGGTTCCCATTCCCTGATTATCTTATAGTCCGTCCCCCTGTCGGACTCCAGATTTGATTTCGAAGGGTTCTGATACTTCGCCCATGAATTTCACTTTGGCCGTTGTTCCTGTACGTGTCTGTTCTGTGATTTTTTGTGTCTTTCGATCGATCCCAAATTCTTCCATGATTTTAAACAGGGTTCCACGGTCCACAGAATCATATGCTTTCCTGAAGTCGATGAATGTAACTACTGTGTTTCTGCATTTCCTCATTTGTAATATTGTCTTTAAGCACCAGATCTGTTCTGCACATGAGCGTCCTTTTCTGAATCCGGCTTGGTATTCACCAATTAGTGTATCTGCTTGGGATTCTATCCTGTTTAAAAGCGCTTTGGAAAGGATTTTGTAAGCGACTGGGAGCAGGGAAATTCCTCTGTAATTGTTCATGTCTGTCTTGTCGTCCTTTTTGTGTAGCGGGTGAATTAGAGCGCATTTCCAGTCCTCTGCTATCTGCTCCGTTATCCGTATGTCTTGACATTATATGGTGTAATTTCTGCATAAGTATAGGATCGTTTAGTTTCTAGAACTCAGCAATGATCCCATCTTTTCCTGGTCCTTTGTTATTTTTCAACTGCTTGACTATCTCCATAATTTCTTCAAGATCCAGGGCATGTGAGTCTGGGTGTGTGAATACTGGAGAAGAGAAGACAAGTTTTTCTTGGGGTGGTCCGCAGTGAGGAGGGAACTGAAATATTGGGCTAAGATTTTTCAGTTATTTTTCGTGTTGGTTTCCAAAGAGCCATCGGGTTTCTTGAAGCACAAGCTAGGCGCTTGGTATCCCTGTAAGTTTTCTCTGAAAGTCTTATAAAAATTTCTTGTATTATTTTTGATGAAATCCTCCTGGATTTCAGAGAGTCTTGTTTTCATACCCCCGTTTTTCTTTTCTAATTATTTTTGAGGTCTGTTTTTGAGTTTTAAGAAAGTTCTCCCAGTTTTCTTCAGTTTTGTGACTGCTAAATTTTTTCCATGCAGTTATTCGGTTGTCGACTTGCCTCATCACAGGTTGCATTCCACCAGCGATGTTTCCTGTTGCGAGGGGGTTGTCCTAATTTGAGGTCTTCCTGAATTTTCTCTGTTAGTTTCTTCCAGTCTGTTGATTTTTCTTGATTAATTTGCATGATGATTTTTTCTTTGTTGAGTTGCAGATATTCCGGATCTGGTTTGGTACTTTTGAGTGGCCTTTTTAGCATTCTGTTGGGTTGGAATTTTGTTTTTATTTGGAGAAGATGATGATCTGATTCAACGACACCTTTGCGGGTTCTGATGTTTTGAATTTCTTTCAAGTTTTCTTTGGAAATTGCGACGTGGTCTATTTGGTATTCACCCTGTCTAAGATTGGGTGATCTTCTTCCTTATTATTATTATTTCTTTACTTTCTCAGATTTTAAGTCTGGTTAAAAATGGAAAGTGACGCAGACCTTGATCAAGAGTCACTTCCTTTTAACTGTATGGTATATATGTTATATTGCATTTAGGAACTTTACGGTAATTGAACATGTATCAATAATTACGGATTTCTGTAGTTGTATATGTAAGTTTGGATGTAGCTGTATTGCATTGATGTACTGGTGGATATTGTGTGGTATGACTCCTGTAGTTGATAGTATAATTGGTATAATGTCAACTTTATCCTGATGCCACATGACCTTGACTTCCTCAGCCAGTTGGATGTATTTTTCAATTTTTTCTCCTGTTTTCTTTTGTATATTTGTTGTATTGGTATGGATATTTCGATTAGTTGTGTTAATTTCTTCTTTTTATTGGTGAGTATGATGTCAGGTTTGTTTGAGTCCATTACTCTAGAACATGAGGTGTCGATTAACTTCATCTGACCATCTCATCCTCTGCCTTTGTTTTCCTTCTAGGGTGGTTGTAGGAAGCATATCCTGCAAAATCCAAACTGTGACTTTGACAGTATGTTATTTGAGATAAGATGGTTATAAAGACGACTGTATTATCGACTGTACATTACTTTTTCGAAAATTTTTGAGAATGCTGGCAACAGTGAAATTGGGCGGAAATTTGATGCTATTTCTTTATCTCCCTTCTTAAACAGTGGCTTAACTTCAGCATATTTCAGCCATTCAGGAAATATTCCACTGATAAACGGCTGGTTACACAGATAGCCTAATATGTTACTTAGCTCAGAATCACATTCTTTAATTAACTTTGTTGATATTTCATCATACCCACTAGATGTTTTTGATTTTAAAGATTTTATGATGGGCATTATTTCTGTTGGGGTAGTGAGGGTCAAATTCATATTGTGGAAGTTACTTGAAATGTCTGGTCTAAGGTAATCCATAGCAGCATCTACCAAACCTGACAACCCCATCTTTTCAGTAACAGTTATAAAATGTTTGTTAAAAAGTTCTGCAGCACTATACACATCTGTCACCAATGTATCATTTACTCTTAATGCTATTAAGAGTACCATCTATGAGACAGATTATGTCATCCACCTATCACTACCAGTGCCTTGTTTTACAATGTTGCTGAAGAGTGTGTTCTCTACATGATCCAAGAAAATATTGGCGAAAGTTCCACTGATTGGGGGCGACCCATTGGGTGGTCCTTCTTGTTGCAAATAAAAGTAGTTGTTCGAAGTGAAGTAATTTTGTGTTGCGATTAGCCTAAACGTGGATGAGATTTCATTCATTTGTAAGTCAGGGAATTTCTTGTTTTTTTTTTATCTGTTGTTCTATGATGTTTATGCTTTCACCCATGAGTACATGGGTGTACAGTGATGTAATGTCAGAAGATACCAGTTTTGTTGTTGGAGATGGGTTGCTGTTGGTTTTAATTTTATCTCCTATGCCACTTGTGTTTTTGAGACTTCTGTTGTTTGTGTACGTGCATGATTGTTTTCTGTTTGAATGTGCATGTGTCTCCCTAGTAAATGAGAACAGGACGTATGTCATATGGAAGTTCTAAAATATTTACCACTTCTCCTAAAACACCCTCCATATGTCAGTTCCAGCTTCCTAGCTTCTTTATCAGGCTCAATCGCCTGCGTACTTCCCCCTAGTTACGTTGATGAGTCCAATATCTTGATTTTTTCTTTTTTTTTTGCAAATAAATTTCCGCATATTTTTCTTCAATGTATGGTTGTTTTATGTACTCTGTCTGCCCAGAAGAGGTTTTGAATTCTGTCTTTTCTGAAATCAAATGTCGCTTTTCAACAATTTTCTGAACATCTTGCTGTCACATCGAAACCTAATGCTCTACGTTTCTGGCCCATAGTCTTTCATTCGCATTACTTTACCAAGATTATTATTTTAATTATAGGAAGGTGGAAGCACTGAAATACCTAAGTTGAATCAAGGACTTGACAGTAGCCAACATTCCATTAGAACTACTGACAGCCTTGAGAGAGCCAGGCCTAACGAAACTCTACCATCTAAAGATGCATGAGACAGGCGAAATACCCTCAGACTTCCAGAAGAATATAGTAACTCCGATTCCAAAGAAAGCAGGTGTTGACAGACATGAAAATTATCAAACTATCAGTTTAATAAGCCACGGCGGCAATATACTAACACGAATTCTTTACAGGCGAATGGGAAAACTGGTAGAAGCCGACCTCAGGGAGTATCAGTTTGCATTCCGTAGAAATGTTGGAACACGTGAGGCAACACTGACCCTACGACTTATCTTAGAAAATATATTAAGTTAAGGCAAACCTACGTTTCCAGCATTTGTAGACTTAGAGAAAGCTTTTGACAATGTTGACTGGAATACTCTCTTTCAAATTCTGAAGGTGGCAGGGGTAAAATACAAGGAGCGAAAGGCTATTTACAATTTGTACAGAAAACAGATGGCAGTTAAGAGCCGAGGGGCATGAAAGGGAAGCGATGAATGAGAAGGGAGACAAAATTAAAATCCATGGAGAAGAAATATAAACTTTGAGGTTCGCCGATGACATTGTAATTCTGTCAGAGACAGCGAAGGACCTAGAAGAGCAGTTGAACGGAATGGACAGTGTCTTGAAAGGAGGATATAAGATGAACATCAACAAAATCAAAACAAGGATAATGGAATGTAGTCGAATTAAATCGGGTGATGCTGCGGGAATTAGATTAGGAAATGAGACGCTTAAAGTAGCAAATGAGTTTTCCTATTTGGGGAGCAAAATAACTGATGATGGTCGAAGTAGAGAGGATATAAAATGTAGACTGGAAATGGCAAGGAAAGCGTTTCTGAAGAAGAGAAATTTGTTAACATCTAGTATAGATTTAAGTGTCAGGAAGTCATTTCTGAAAGTATTTGTATGGAGTGTAGCCCTGTATGGAAGTGAAACATGGACGATAACCAGTTTGGACAAGAAGAGAATAGAAGCTTTTGAAATGTGGTGCTACACAAGAATGCTGAAGATTAGATGGGTAGATCACGTAACTAATGAGGTGTTGAATAGGATTGGGGAGAAGAGAAGTTTGTGGCACAACTTGACCAGAAGACGGGATCGGTTGATAGGACATGTTTTGAGGCATCAAGGGATCACAAATTTAGCATTGGAGGGCAGCGTGGAGGGTAAAAATCGTAGAGGGAGACCAAGAGATGAATACACTAAGCAGATTCAGAAGGATGTAGGTAGCAGTAGGTACTGGGAGATGAAGAAGCTTGCACAGGATAGAGTAGCATGGAGAGCTGCATCAAACCAGTCTCTGGACTGAAGGCCACAGCAACACTAAGGTGGAGGAGTAGAAGAATAACCAGCCAAAGGAGGACGTGTAGCAAGTCCACAGAGCAGGTTATTATTACAACTGCTAACAGGTGATTATGCCAATACTAAAACATGCATTTGTGTTTAAATATTCGGTACCGATAGGAATGTAATGCATAGTATTACACGGAACTATCTATGAGGTAACAATATAATTTTACTTTCCAATACTCCATGTCCCACATAACAAAGGGTATAGGGATACGGTATATTCTCGAATTTGTACATGAAAAAATGGTTCAAATGGCTGTGAGCACTATGGGACTCAACTGCTGTGGTTATCAGTCCCCTAGAACTTAGAAATACTTAAACCTAACTAACCTAAGGACATCACACACATCCATGCCCGAGGCAGGATTCGAACCTGCGACCGTAGCAGTCCCACGGTTCCGGACTGCGCGCCTAGAACCGCGAGACCACCGCGGCCGGCGTACATGAAAAGGAGGTCGAAGCGTTACATTTCTCAGAAGCAGTAATTCGGGCTTGACACTACCGTCAAAACACGTTACGAATACCACATCACAAACACTGCGGCAGATGTCTTGTGCAGGAATTAATCAACAGGTAAATCAATGGGACACAACAGCTTGCTGTCCCACGTTTTGAGATAATGCTTATCAGTACAGTCATAAACTCTTATCGAAACTAATCCACTAGCAACTCGGTGCTAATATCGCCCCCTTTATAGGAATCGACCTTTGCTGAATGCTAAATGCACTGACTACACAAAACGTATGTCCATAGTGTCAATAAAGGAACATTACGACTCATAGTGCAATTTCTGTGGCACATGACGCCTACACATAAAAATCGAAAAAAATAAGAAAAAGTATCAGTGTTTAATACGAAACTCAGATCGCAGAAATCAGTCACCCGCTAAAGGGTGGAGGGGTGGTGGGGGGGGGGGGGGGGGGAGGGGGGGAGGAGGAAAAGAGGAAGAGAGAGAATGTGGTAACAACTGCCGAAAAATCCAACCTTGGTGTCAACAGGATAACACATTAGTATTCGTAACGTCCACACAATGTAAGAAACACATACTCATAAGCGATATATTGTGTCAGCCACGTTTTATGGCACACTATCGCAACAGGCAGTTCGTTTCGTTACGCGTGATGCATGTGTAGTGCCCTACAAGTATGATGTACCACAAAGCCAAAAGAATTTGAGAGCTTTTACATGGGACGCGTGCAACACGGAAGTGTAGGTCCGCATACAAATCGAATGGGAGTAGTGGAGACTTGCAGAGCGTGCCAAGGCGGTCCTGGCAAGCGACTGAGGAAATCAACGTGGAGAAGAAAGGATTCCGTCACTCGCCGTAGAGACGACACACACAGTCTGCGCTGTTTACGAAGCAACTCTCCTTCAGGGCAAACATTTATATACTCCAGGGAACTAGAGAACAGTTCAGAAACTAGCAAACGTGCTAACTCGTCTTGCTACTACATTCATTTCACAAAATCTAAAATTGAAGTTGTACATCATAAGTGACGTGCGAATTCTAAAAACCAAATCTTCATATACAAATGAAATATGGAATCAAATATTTGTGTAAAAATCATTACTTGTCGCCGTAACCACTTTTAGTCAGGCGGCTGTTCCTGTTTTTCATGAAGTGGACGTTCAAAGTGTTGGTCTGGAAGTAAATCTTCAATATTCACTTCACTTATATGTACTTTACGAAAATTTAACAGCAGTCGTAGCACATTCAAAATAAAAGAAAGAGTTGATGTATGAAGAGTAGGGGGTATGTAATAAAGGAAAATGCTGTATTAAGTGCGACCTCCCCCCCCCCCCCCCCAAATCAATATATCAGAAAATCCTAGGACTCATGAACACTAAGAGGATAGGGGCCACGTACAGACGTTAGTTTCGTCTGACTAGTTTTTCTCCGGTTCTTGATAATGGTTTTCTGGGCTTTCCGCAGGTTTTTGGTATGTATTAATGCTTTGGTGTGTTTTACGAGGATTGCCACCACAATTTTTTTATTTTTGTGAGTTAGAATTTATTGAGAATATCAATCAATATTTCTTATATATGTATTATTTTTCCACACAGTCACCCTCATATTGTCTTACATCAGCGTTGTGTAACAGCATGTACTCCCCATTTATATCTCTTATCCCGTGCTCATAGCCATGTTTTCAATGGATGAATTACACTCTTATCTCCTACAGATTGTGTCCAACGTGGAGAATCTTGATGGAAGTCCGAAGGCGCCATGTTTGTGCTATAGGGTGGCTAATCACAGAACCAAGTTTCTGCACTTCAGACGCCTCACTTTACCCATCACTCAATAGTACTCCTATAATTGCAATAGGCTAAACAAAAACTATTATGAATGTTCACCTGTGTTTCTTTTCCTGCGATGAAGAATTCAATTACAGCAGCAAGTTGCTTGTAATAAGTGTCTTGCGTAGACCTTCACTTCGAAGTTTCACAATTCTGCCATGTGTCGGAATAGTTCGAAACGTCGCACACCTCCAGAAGAAACATACATTGGACACAGCTGTAAAAATAATTTGGAGAATTATTTATTGGATGAAGCTCTCAGTTTCCTTCGTAAGTACGATTCTCTACCACTGTGGTTGTTTCCTTATCCATTTTATAGAGCTACCTATTTCAAAAGATTCACATTACACGGATCCTATTTTACAGTCTACCACGTATTAAACTACAGCTCTATTGTGGTTCTCTGGATGGTTGGAAGTTATAATTATTATAGATAGAGGTCTGCGCGGATGCGAATATCCGCTGATATATCCGCGGTATTTGTTACTTGGCGGATAAAATCGCGACCGGCGCGGATATCCGCGGCTCATCTGCGGATAATGAGCAAGGCATCTGCCCAGTACGTATGTTGCAATGTTAGTTGACATTCTTGGAATCTTGCAGGGCCCAGGTAGAGCGGATGTCTGTTGTCCTCAGCCCCTGTCTACGACCGACGTAGCTGTACCCAAGACACCTGCGCATAATCCGTTTCGGCGACCGTGTCTTTTGTGTGGCCTGTGAAGTGCTCTCTGGGTGGCAAACCTGCCCACTGTCTACCAGACAGGTGCCCGTTGCAATTTTCCGCTGCCTTCAGTTGGCGCTTTGTAGTGACCGAGTGACAACGTGCATTGTAGCAAATATCAATGAGAGTTCTTTCTTCAAATGAACACCATATCGATGGATACAATTTCGTGTAAGGTAAAAAAAGGTGATTTTATATTAGTGAAGGAAAACAAATTGAAATCGCCAATTTGGAAAAAATTCGGATACGTATTTGATGGCAACGAAAAGATGAAAGATATAGTGGCTTGTTTTGCATGTAAAAAAGTATATTCCTACACTGGACACAAAAGTGGAACTTCAAATTTGCTAAAACATTCGTGTGAGGCTGGACAAAGTAGCATAATTACTTATTTAAATACCAAGAGAGACGTGAAAGTTCCTGAAGTTCCGCCAAATTTGACGACAGCCGCGACAGAAAAACTTACCTATCTTGTCAGCAGAGACATTTTACCATTCGAAGTTGCGTGTGGATCTGGGTTTCTCGAGACGGCACAGTTTCTTATTGATGTGGGGGCCAAGTACGGTGCAGAGAGTGCTAAGGAACTGCTACATCATCCAACCACCAAATCCAGAAATTTGAAGGAAACGGCCGATCGTCTACGTGAAACTGTCTCCGCAGAAGTGAAGAATATATTCAAAGATATAGGTGGAGCACTAACTGTCGATTTATGGAGTGATTCGTACCGTAAAATAAACTGAGGATCGAGTGTTGTGCACCAGAAATTTTGAGAATGAGATTAAAAAAACAGGAGAAAACATTAAACTTGAATTAATTAAGATACTACGGTCGTTCGATTTATTCAGTGCTGTGAATAACATCGTGTTCGTTACGGATAGAGGTCCAAATATTGTGGCAGCACTTCGCCAATACAAGAGGCTCTCGTGCTCAGCACACATTCTTAATACTGTGCTGGGGCACACGACTCGAGGAGACGCGAATGATGAGAAGAGTGACGTGCAGCGACTAATAAATTCCTGTCGAGCTATCACAACTTTCTTTAAAAGATCTGGTCTTCAGAATCGCCTTCAGAAGTCATTGAAAGGAGATATACACACACAATGGAACAGTAAATTGGATATGTTTGAGTATTCATTCACAATGGTTTGAAGTTCTGTCAATTTTGTCAGAGAAAAATCAAGATAATTTGATTGATTCTATAGACAAGAGGATGCTGGAAGATATAATAACGTTTCTGACAGCATTTAAAATAGCTTCTTGGGATCTCGAAGCCGCCAAAACCCCTACTCTTTATTTATGTGTGTTGTGGAAGTTAAAACTTCTCTCCCTCCTTGAAAAAAAATTATGGCGACAGCCCATTTCTGATAGATTTAAAGAGTACAGGCAAATCTATTTTAATCAGCAAATGGGACATAACAGTAACCCATAAACTTGCAACGTTTTTGAATCGAAAATATAAAAACCTAAAATTTCTTAGCAGCGCCCAAAAAGATGAAGTTGAAAAGGAAGCGAAAAATTATGTTGCGAGGAATTGTCCACAGTTAAAAGATAAGGAGGAAACAACACCTGGAATTCCTGCAGAAAAACAGAAGTCTGACGTAATGTTTAATGAATTTGAAGATTCCTCAGAAGATGAATCGACGAGAGATCTGGACTTTACGTCAGATGAAATTCTCAGATATACGAAAGATTAAGTCCAATTTTCGGAAGATAGCTTGGTGGCATGGATGTGAAAACATCTAACCGCGTCTTTCCAAACTCGCATACTTCGTGCACTGCATTCCAGCGTCCAGCGCGCCATCTGAGAGAAGCTTCTCTACTGCGAGACAAATAATGCAGGACCGACGCACGTCTTTGAAGCCACAGACGATTGATGACATGTTCCAGCATAGTGATCTTCCAAAGTAAAAAGATACTTTGACAGCTTCTCTTACTTCACTGTATTTTTTGGGCTTATCTGAATTAGTTACAATTTTTTTCATCTGATTCTTTCTTTCACAGAATTTGAATCAGAAGCAACCAGAAGATGAAAATATTTCATCTGAAGCCTGTGAGTTTCTATTGTAATATTTATAATAATGAATTTCCTCGACATATTGTTAGTATTTTTGCCATTCCCAACAAGAACATTTAAGTAGCATTAGGTAAAAGAAGGAAATATTTAACAAGCAATTTGTTTTTTGTAATTTTCATATTAAAGAGCTCAATTTTAAGTTTTTACTCTTCGCAACAAGAACATTCAACAGCTAACACGTCAATATTATTAAACTAGGTAATGATGATCTCATAAGTGCCTACCTAAATTTTAGCGTGCACTACAGTAACATTTGCAGCCGCCGAGCATTGTCGCTCGTTGTGAACAGTGGAACAGCCCGGCCGGAGTGGTGGCACGGCGGGCCTTGTAATTAATTACAAGTGGGACTTCAAACTGCGGCTCACGACCACCAACAAGCTGTGACTGCGATAGTCCGTGAAAGATTATTCTGATCACATTGAAAACTTACAATATATTCAAATCATCCAAAATAATAATGTGTCTTAATTTATTAGCCAATTAGTAAAGATAAGGGCTGAAATTCGTAACAAAATTGAACATTTGAAGTTATGGGACAGTGGTTTTTATATAGACATCTTGAAATCGTTTGCAGTTCCACTAAACTCTGAAAAAAAAATTATTTTTTAACATTGAAAGTATTAACTGCGAAATCTACTGCAAATTTTGTCTTAGTAATTTAGACCACAGTTGAGGATGTTTTAAAGTGTGAAAAACTTTGTTAAGTTGAGAATGAAACAGACATTTCATTTATCGCTAGGTCTTAATTCGATGAATCAGCCACAAGGTGACGTTCGAGATTTCAATCGTATTTTTAGCTAAAGCTAAATGGACTCCACTGATTTTGTTGTCACTCTTCGGAAGACGAGTTATTTCTTCCAGACAACGTCAATTATTGCTGGCAGTTTAACTTTTTCACAGGTGCGACAGCGTTTTGCAGTGTAGGCCTAATACTGTAAATATTTTCACCTGGAAATGACGAGGACTGAACGCGTAAGCTATAATATAATCATCAGCTGACATGAATGGCTTCAAAATTTGACACATCCAAGCAGTGAGTACAAAAAAACTGTCTGTAAATAATGCAATGTGCTAGTAACAGTTTAAAACCATCGTCATTTTCAGCTGCCTTGGCACAAGAGCAGCGAAATATAATTGTTTCTATACAGTATTTTCATCATTTAATATTATTACATTGAATTTTATTTTTTTAAGTAGCGTTTACAATCTCACGAGATCCGAGCCTCTACTGAGTGTGCTCCGGAGCGCCAATGCTTTCCTGTTTGGAATGGTCTGCTTTAGAGTAGGTATAGAGCATTTCCTGTGATTTAAGAAGTCAAAAGTAGTTAAGTTGTCGCAGAAATGACAGTTCTAAGTACTACTGTCTATTACTATTAATTACTCATTAAAAACTTAAATATATGCGGATGCGGAACTTGCGGATGCGGATTAATTGCTGCAGATGCGGTTGCGGATTAGGACCTCGCGGATGCTGTGCGGATTGCACTTTTCTTATCCGCGCAGACCTCTAATTATAGAGTCTGTTGTCCCACACGCCTGTAAATGTGAAAGGTGTAGCGGTGTTTATCTTTTCTTGTAGTTACATCTACAATGGTAAGTTTATTTTCCCTATCTTCTAGTGTAAATTTTACGTTCTTGAAATTGTTTGCCGGCCGGAGTGGCCGTGCGGTTATAGGCGCTACAGTCTGGAACCGAGCGACCGCTACGGTCGCAGGTTCGAATCCTGCCTCGGGCATGGATGTGTGTGATGTCCTTAGGTTAGTTAGGTTATTAAACCTAAGTTCTAGGCGACTGATGACCTCAGCAGTTAAGTCGCATAGTGCTCAGAGCCATTTGAACCAATTTTTTGTGATTGTTTATTTTATAGAGGCCAGAGACCGAAAGTTCAAAATTGTCGATTCAAACGGCACTGCACCTTTCCTCCAGCTCCGATAGGTCTGAAACGGGGAGTTTCGAAAGGTCGGAGATGATGGTCGGACACCAGAACTTCAGTAGCAGCAACGACGTTGGCTGTCGTAAACTCCGGGGCCGTCGAGGGGCTGGTGCTGTCCTCTTGAGCTGCACTGACCCATCACAAAGGAATGCCGTTGTTTACGAATCGCCTCAGGTATGTCCGCTGTGGGGAGGATTCGTGGAATTTCCCAACAACCTCCCCTAACAGAGTATTCAGACCGTGGATGCGGGAAACCCCGAGAAACGGATTACAGGTGACGGCTAGAAATCTGAGGCAGACTGTGTTTATAAATCTACTGCGATGTGTCGCTAACAAGTTCGTTCGGCAGCGATCAGGAAACTTCCATAATGCGTTTATAAACCGGCTATACTGTGCATGCGCAACGAATAACAGTTTACATGGCGCTGTAGCTTGTCGCACTGCTTGAATACATATCCCGCCTGTTGCATTTCTTGGTCACATGTACTCTTGTTGTCAACCACAAATTCATTTTGACGTCTCTTGCTGGATTGCATCGTTCCAAAACTAAAATACCGCATATGGTAGTTTTAGTATTACAATCTGGAGCGCCATTGTTTTTAAGCTTCATTAGCACGCAAAGGTCAATCAAAAAGGACGTCGTTTTCGTGTAACGTGGCATAGTTAATGTCGAGAAATGCGAATCGGTGTATAAACTGGTTACCTTCAATCTCTCTCTGTTTAAGGTTCCGGATCAAAATATTTTTAAATCTTGTATATGAAAAAACCTTCGCTTGCACTTTTATAAAAGTCATAAAATACCTCCAGAAATCACTTAGAACAAGACCGCTGTTCTAGCAGAACGGTACACATTACCTGTATTGTTATTTTTCTATCAGTTCATCGAATCATTTTCGGAGAAATTATGCACATCTTGATGTACACAATATGTGAATTATGAATCAGAGATGTGACAGATGAAAATGAAAGTGTGAGTTGAAGATTCGTATATACATGAGACCAATGAAACTGTCAATTATATGCAGTAATATCAGGCAACAACATTATGTTGTATTTTCACATTTACAAATCCTCTCCAGCCCCCCCCCCTCTCTCTCTCTCTCTCTCTCTCTGTTCCTCTCAAAGAGTTTGCATTTTGTTAATCTCTTTCATTCTTACATTTGTTGATGTCATGTTGTATTTTATTTACGTTGGCAACTTTTATATTTGAATTCTTTGATACAAAGGACTGTTATTATAAACGCAATTCTTCTGTTTTATGAACATAGAAATAAATTTTATGTCTTATACTTAGAGCAAGGGCATTCAGTTTTTTTCTGTTAATTGCAACTGTCTTAAATGATTTCAATATGTAGACGCTACCAATATATGAAATAGGTGAATACTTGGGAGGAGGTCTTGCACACGCACATATGTGAGAACAATGCCTAACGTCCGCTTCGGTAGCTACGAGATCAACGCGGCTGATTGATAACCGAAGGGGTCGGGGATTGGGTGTTATGTTATCCTTACGTTCGCTACGTCATAATTAACATTACAATATTGAGATTGCTATGTGGGCGCGTCTCTAAGAAAAACAAAAAAAAATGTTCAGAACTAGATGGAGAGTGCAACCACAAGACGCTACTAAACTGGGATACCACATTGTGAACAGGAAAGTAGTTTTAAACAAGTTCCCGTGGAAATTAATCTACTATCTTAAGAAATGTCTGGCATTTTTACACCATGTCAGTTAATTATGTAGAGCTGCAACTGTAACGAAATCACATAGCAGCAAGTTAAGTGTTTATCTTTTCCCGTGTTTTCCTCGTAGTGTATTTCTTAAAAAATGTGCGTTTAAGCTCACGTTTTGTAAGTGTACATTCAGGCAATCTTCTCATTTCTTCTGAACAGCCAGCTACATAGCTCATTAAGACATCAGCGTCCACTGGTGACACATCAGGAAGGCGGCAAGTAGCGTATCTAGATTTCTGTCAGCTTCTCTATTTTACTTCTTCAGTAAGTTAATCTAGGATGGGCAGGATGTATGCATGGTGAGTGCGGACGCAGGAGGAACTGGCCGCAGTTTGTGAATAGCTGAACGCACTTTTGCCACGTGCCCTTAGCGCTAGGATTTCACCCAGAACAAGTCCCGCCCATTCACCCCCCTCCACGCCTATCCATAGTGTAAGGCCCTCCCCTAAACAGCCGTCAGTTCCGCAAACTGGAGGCTACATCGAAGTTGTTATCGTCACAGTCCAACACATGTTATACTGTGATGAAAGTCAGTAATGATAAGAAATTTAAGTTTTTCTGTATAGTAATATAATATGAATTTGCATTATTAAAGAAATACATTTTTTTTATAGAGAATAGAAAGCATCGCCAGCAATAGAAAAAAAATAACGTGATGTTATTTAAGGGCAATAAGGACAAATTTTCATTAACTAATTCACTTATTATAATACGTTTATTTGAGAGAAACAGCAGAGCAAACATATAATGCGAAAACAATGGTCTTGAATCTGTCATGTCGGTAGTAAAACTACAGATGCAGTCGACTAACTCTGTTTAAAATCAACGTTATATAGAAATAAGTGAAAGTCGTTTTGTTTAGTAGGCCCTCATAGTAGCTCACGAAAATTAAAGAATATAAGAATGCCATAAAGCAGAAATGCCTAATGAAAGCATTAAGATATTTGCTTATACGACATATTTTGTTAGTAGTTGCATGGGTAATGGATGAATTTTAACTTTTAAATTCTTCAAATGCCATACCTGCGCATTATAAACGAGGTTATAAAGAATTGTGGCTGTTTCTGTGTGATTAGTGTCCTGTATGATGTTGCAAACGTCTGAGGAAAATAATCTGTCGTTATTCTTTGTCCTGTCTATTTTTAACCAGAAGATTTATTAATTTCATAAATGTCATTCAAACCATTTTTGAAAAATAATGATGTGTATGTTTGTCACAGAGCAGTTATGGAGGAAACGGCTGTAAAACGTCCTTCGTGCTGTCCTGACTCTTCTTCCACCCCTAAAACTTTTCAGCAAAACTATTCAGTGAGTAACACGCAAAAACAGCCTGGCTCGATCTAGCAATAACAAAGTAATCTTGATGCCCTCTGGGATTATAGTGAACACTTGTGCTTTTGTCGCGTATTTGTCAGAGTTCTGAAACTCGAGTGTCAAGTATACCGTGGTTCCTCTTTCTTCTAGCAAATTATTCTTTGAGGGTAGGTTTTTTCCTGTTTTAGCTTTCGATGCTTTTTCTCACACAGAAGTAGGTTTCTTCATAGCCTATTCATCTGAATACTGAGTTCTCGTATTTAAAGAATCCAATGCTAAATTGTTTTCTCTTATGTTTGCTGTGGAAGTACCAGGCACAGCTGAGTCCAATTGTGCGCTTTTTTGTAACGTGTCTTTTTACTAAAAATGGCTCTGAGCACTATGGGACTCAACATCTTAGGTCATAAGTCCCCTAGAACTTAGAACTACTTAAACCTAACTAACCTAAGGACATCACACACACCCATGCCCGAGGCAGGATTCGAACCTGCGACCGTAGCAGTCCCGCGGTTCCGGACTGCAGCGCCAGAACCGCTAGACCACCGCGGCCGGCTGTCTTTTTACTATCTGGCAAAATTTAAGACCTAGCAAGGTATTAATTTAACATTCACTCCGAGTGCAGCCGAACGCGGTAAACCACATGGGTCAACTGAAACGATGCCCACGCGCCGAACAAAGACGGGGAAACCCGGGGATGAGTGGGCGGGACTTGTTCCGCGTGAAATCCTAGGGCTAACGATTCCTACTTTTGCCTATGGTAGAGAATCTGACGCGTCGCATGGGACAGGAGCCTTGTTTCGTCCAGGGGCTCTAATTTCGAAGCACCTACTTGTGTACTCGGCGCGGTGGATCAGCTCTCACAAGATGAGTGGCGGGTGGTATGGCTCAAAAATGGTTCAAATGGCTCTGAGCACTATGGGACTTAACCACTGAGGTAATCAGCCCCCTAGAACTTAGAACTACTTAAACCTAACTAACCTAAGGATATCACACACATCCATGCCCGAGGCAGGATTCGAACCTGAGACCGTAGTGGTCAAGCGGTTCCAGACTGTAGCACCTAGAACCGCTCGGCCACTCCGGCCGGCGGCGGGTAGTATAGTCCGATCCACGAACGGCGGCGATTCGCTCATGTCGGGGCACGCACGGGGATGACATTGTTGACGATTCCAGGAGACAGTTGCGGTACGCGCGCGCTTTCCGCTTGAAGGAAGCGTATATCTTGCAAATCATACCTCTCACTTACTTTGCAGGATTTATCACTTACCACCTTCATCAAAGATAACAACTCCCAACAAATGAAATAGTAATTCCTCGCATTAGCAAGGGCATTCAGAGCAGAGTGCGCAGAACAAGCCTAAACACGACCGCCATCGTTCGTGACTCCAACCATAACACGTTCGCATCGCCCGAGGCAGAGAGGCCTCTGCGGAGGCTGAACGTCTGGCTTCGCCTTTTCGCCGTGACTGAACAGCTGGTCGTTCCTTCAGCAGGACCCAGGCAAGCACACGTGGGTAGAGGTTTGTTAGTTATCGGAGGCTCCAACGCTATGGCGCGTTGTGGAGCCCCTTAGAGGATAGCGTTCTCGGCTGGAAAGAACGCCAATGTGCATTCGGTAGCACAGTACTTGTGAAATGCACGTGAGGGTTTTTTAGGCTAGGCAGTAGTTTGCGGTTCTCTGATGAACACTCGGCAGTCGATATACAGGAAGTAAAGTCAAGCAGCATTCAAAGTAAATCAACAGACTGTTAAAATTTTATTAGTAAATTGTCGAAGTTTTCGTAACAAAGTTGCCGAATTAAGTGCCCTTCACGAAAGTTTTCGATCTCAAGTTATTCTTAGGACCGAGAGCTGGCCGACACATGATGTGGACGGCTCGGATATATTTTGCGAGTCACAGAAAGTATGTCGGGAAGGCAGATTAGACGCCATAGAAAGGGGGTGTGTTCATTGCAATTATAATAATACTGTCTCAATTGAGTTTGAAGTTGAGTGTGACGGAGTTATCTGGTAGCATGTATTGTAGGTGAAACCAAGTTAATTGTGGATGTTTTTACTAGCCATCCCGCTGTGACAGTTCTAGAGTCCTTGAAATGGAGCCTACGGTCAGAAGCGCGTAATTACATTATGCAACATTAGTTGAGTCGACTTCACAATCTACCGAATACAGACTGGGATGTCTATGGATTCATTGTGGGGGCACAGACAGTCGTGCCAAGTACATCTGAACGTGTTTTCTGACACCTGTCTTGAGCAGCTTGACCTTATCGACAGCCTCAGTATAGATCTAGAAACGTAGATTAGTGACCACGACGTCATTATAGCAACTACTGGTGCGAAAGTTAATATATCGGTCAAGAAGGCTAAGAGAGTGTTTTTTTTCTAGAAAGAGTAGATAAGCAGTTGTTAGCATCTCAATTAAACAGTGAACTGACGTCACTTAGTTCCAATAAGATGGACGTACAGGCATTTTGACCAAAATTTAAGCACATTGTAACTCGTGGTCTGGAGAATTATGTGCCTAGTAAACTGATTAAGGACGGAAACTAATGGTTTAACAACGAAATTCGGAAAATGCTGAGAAAGCGGAAGCTGTTGCACTCTCGGTTCAAGAGAGAAGGCGCAAATGACAAGCAAAGGTTAGCAGAGATTCGTGCGTCACTGAAAAGATCTATGCGTGAAGCCTACAACTATCACCGTCATACCTTGGCGAAAGATCTGGCAGAGAGCTCGAGAAAATTTTGGTCCAATGTAAAATCACTACGCGGTTCTGAGGCTTCTATCCAGTCATTCTTTGACCAGTCTGGTGTGGCAGTTGAAGATAGCAAAACGAAAGCCGAAGTTTTAAATTTCGTGTTTAAGGAATCGTTCATGTACGGGACTATCGCACAAACATAACGTTTTTTGACCATCGAACAGACTCCCGTAAGGACGACATAGTAATAAGCAACCCTGGCGTAGAGAAACAACAGAAAGAGCTGAAAAGAAATTAGCCGCCAGGCCTGATTGTACAAAGAGTACTCCACGGCTTATGCCCCTTACTTAGCTTGCATTTATCGCGAATTTCTCGTCCAGCACGAAGTCCAAAGCGACTGAAAAAAAGCGCACTGTACATTAAGAAGGGAAAAAGGAAGGGACCTGCAAAATTACGGACTAATATCCTTAACGTCGGTTTGCTGCAGAATTCTTGAACACATTCCGATCTCGAATATAATAATTTTCTTGCGACAGAACAGGTTCTGTCCACTATTCAGCACTGATTTAGAAAGCATCGCTCGTGCAAAACTCAGCATACCCTATTCTCACATGGTATCCTACAAACCATGAATGGAAGGCAACATGCAAATTCCACATTGCTAGATTGTAGAAAGCGTTTGATATGGTGGCCTACTGCAGACTGTTGACGGAGGTCTGACCATTCAAATTAGGTTCACAGATATGTGAGTGGCTCGAAAACTTTGTAAGTAACAGAGCCCAGATGGTTGCTCTCGAGGGCAAGTGTTCATCATAGACAGGGCTATCGTCAGGAGTGCCCCAGGGAAGAGTGATAGAAGCGCTCTTATTTTCTATATACATAAATGGTTTGATAGGATGAACAGCAATTTCTGGCTGTTTGCTGACAACGCTGTAGTATGTGGGAAGGTGTCGCTGTTTACTGACTTAGAAGAATACGAGGTGACACTATTAGACAGAATTTGTAGTTGGTGTGATGCATGGCAGCTTTCTCCAAATGTAGAAAGATGTAAGTTAATGTAGAAGACGAATGATTAGGTGTTTACGAGATGAAATAGTAAGGTAGCAGAGAATCGAACAGGTAAACAGAAATGGCCTAGTACAAATCCTTGGATAACAAAAATATATTGAATTTAATTGACGAAAGGAGAAAATATAAAAATGTAACAAATGAAACAAGCGAAATGGAATACAGACGTTTAAAAAATGAGATTGACAGGAACCGCAAAATGGCTAAACAGGAATGGCTAGAGGGGCAATGTAAGGATTTAAAAGCATATTTCGCCAGGGGATGGAAAGATACTGCTTAAGAGAAAATCAAAGAGGTCTTTTGGGAAAAGGGAACCAGCTGTATGAATATCAAGAGTTCAGATGAAAACCAGTCCTAAGCAAGGACGGGAAAGGTGGAACGAGTATATAGACGGTATATGCAAGGGAGATGTACATCAGGGCAATATTACGGAAATGGAAGAAGACGTAGATCACGGTGAGGTGGGAGATATGATACTGCGTGAAGAATTTGACAGAGCTCTCAAAGATCTAAGTCGAAATAACGCCCCGGGTGTACACAATATTCTGCCAGAACTACTGATGGCCGTGGTAAAGCCAGTCACGAAAGAACTCTTCTATCTGGTGTGTAACAAGTACGAGACAGGCAAAATACCCTCAAGACTACAGGAAGAGTGTAGTGATTCCAATTCTAAAGAAAGATGCTGAAATGTGTGAAAATTACCGAAATATCAGTTTAGTAAGTCATAGTTGCAAAATACTAACACGATTTTATTTACAGGAGAATGTAAAAACTGGTGGAAGATGACCTCTGAGAATCTTAGTTTGGATTCCGGAGAAATCTCAGAACTAGAATGTTGGGAATACTGAACCTACGACTTATCTTAGAAGATAGCTTAAGAAAAGACGAACATACGTTTTTAGCATTTGTATACTTAGTGAAAGCTTTGGACAATGGTGAGTGGAATACTCTCTTTGAAATTCTGAAGGTAGCACGGGTAAAATACATAGAGCGAAAGGCTATTTACAACTCGTACAAAAACCACACGCCCGTCACAAGAGTCGTGTGGCATGAAACGGGAGCAGGGTGAGAAGGGTGTGAGTCAGGATTGTAGCCGATCACCAATGTTATTCAATTTGTACACTGAAGCAGTAAAAGTCAAAGAAAAATTTGGGGTGGGAAAAAAATTTAGGGAAAAGAAATAAAACATTTAAGGTTTGTCAACGACATCGCAATTCTGTCAGATACAGCAATGGGCTTGGAAGAGCAGTTGACAGTGTCTTGAAAGGAAAACATCAGGTGAACATCACCCAAAGCAAAACAAGGCTCACGGAATGTAGTCGAATTAAATCAGAGGATGCTAAAGGAATTAGATTAGGAACGAAATACTTAAAGTAGTAGGTAAGGTTTACTATTTCGGTACGAAAATAACTGATCATGGTCGAAGTAGAGAGGATATAAAATGTAGACTGGCCATATATATGGAAGCGAAACGTGGACGATAAATAATTGAGACGGAAAATGAAAGCTTTCGAAATGTGGTGCTACAGAAGAATGTTGAAGATTCTCTCTATCAGGCAACTAATGAGCAGGTACTGAACAGAATCAGGCAGGAAAGAAATTTGTGGCACGACTTGACCAAAAGAAGAGAAATGTTGAAAGGACACATTCTGAGACATCAAGGGATCACCAATTTACTGCTTGAGGGAAGTGTGTGTGTGTGTGTGGGGGGGGGGGGGGGGGGGTGTTAAAATCGTAGAGGGAGACCAAGAGATGAATACAGTTAGCAGATTCAGAAGGATGTAGGTTGTAGTGGTTATTTGGAGATGATGAGTCTCGCACAGGATAGAACAGCATGGAGAACTCCATCAAACCAGTCTTCGGAGTGAAGACCACTACAACAACAATAACAATGTAGATTAGTTGGAACAGTCCAGTAATGTTAGATCACCGCACAAGTAGTGAACTGTTTATACAGTCACTTCGATTATGTATCTGGCAGTTGCAAAGCGATACGAAATGGAATGTGCACAAAAGGACGGTAGTAGGAAAGGCGAATGGTTGACGTCAGTTCATTGGGGAATTTTAAGGAAGTGTGGTTCATTTGTAAAGGAGGCCGCGTGCAGAACACAAGTCTGATTCTTCCCTGAATACCGCTCGAGTGTTGGCGTTCCTCACGAAGTCTGAGTAAGGAAGACATCGAAGAAACTCAGAGGTGGGCTGCTACATTTGTTATCTGTGGGTTCGATTACCGCGGGAGTATTACGTACGATACTGCGCGAACTCAAGAGAATCACTTAAGAAAATTCACAGGACCGACCTTTGAAGCGGACGGCAGAACGATTCTACTCCCGCCAACGTACATTTCACGTATGGACCACGAAGATGAGACAAATTAGGGCTTGTACGAAGGCGTACAGGTTGTCGTTTTTCCATCGTTCTGTACGAGTAGAACAGGAAGGAGAATGACTAGTAGTGGTACGTGTTCCGCAATGCACCGTACAGTGGCTTGCAGATTATGTATGTATATATAGATTATGTTGTCATATGTGATCTGTCAATGTCATACGTACGAGGAAATGAAACTGAACTAACAGTTGAAACTAGGCAACAGCGTGAAATGAAACACTGTTTTGAATAATGTCTCAGCGGAAATGAACTGTTCATTTTAGCTGATTAATAAAAGCCACTATTTTTAGAGACTCGACAAAAATTACTTCCAATATTCTGCAAGACGATTAATGCTTGATCTGTTAATAATGTGGAAACAAAATCGGAATGCAAATTAATAATACGTTACTTTAGACTTCCGCGATTATGTAACAACAGAAAACAACAGGTTCGTTCGAGTGACGATCAGCACCAGTCCCGATCACGTGAATGATCTGTTCAAGTACTAACGAATGGTTGATCAAGACTGGTAACAGAAAATTCTTCCGGCTATTAAAGGAGCACAGGCCGCAAAGCTACATGTATTGTGCAGTGAGACAGCTTTCCCGTCAGACGTGGAGTAACTGTAAGCCGCTATGAGAGCACTGCACAAAATTAATGTTATTTGTTACATGACATATTTTAATTCTCCGATTTGATTTCGACGTTATTTGCAAAGCAGGCGTAAATCATCCTGCAGAACGTTGAAGTTTTTGAAATAAACTGTGCTTTCGCAATTTCATTTTTTCCCATAAATTGGTTCATTGATCAGCTAAAATGGCCTATTCTTTTCCGCTTGGGCTATCAATCTGAAAATGCTACTGCGTAGTTTCAACTGTTCGTTCTATTCCAAGGTCTCATTTTCATTTCCTCTTGATGTATGGGATAAATAGATTATACAGGGTGATCAGAAACAGTTCCACAAGCTTATAAAGGTGATGCACGGTACCCTGTGCCGAGAAATAATTGGTAAGAAAAAAATGAATACGTTGCGCCGCTTCCGAGTTAATTAGTATTGAAATTAACCAATAAGGCTATTGTGCGCACAAATTCAAGCGGCCCATCAGAGGCGGTATCGCCAAACTTGTTCTTCGATTAGTTTGCTAAAACCGGAGAGCGATACAAAAGTTGGACGTGACGCAGTAGTAAAGATCGAACCCGAGCCAAAGACTGAGCAACCTCGTTTAACTTCCTGGTTGACTAACATCAATGCTAATTAATTCTGAAACGGCGCAACCAAAGAAAATTTTTTTTCTAACATTTAATTCGCAGCACAACTCAATCTGCGACACCACTACAAGCTTTTCATGCTTTTTATGACCAACCTGTATATGATGCCATAATGAGTCCCTAGAGAATACCTGGGGAAAATTGGTATCCCGAACCGCACAATGAAGAGCATAATGCTACACCTGCTTCATCGTTAATCTAGCCATACGTATTTGCACTGTAACTTATGTACTGATAAGCTTTTGGGCGTGGTTTGTGAAAATTCAATGTTCTTCCTGTATTCTATCACGTTGTGTTTCTTGTATGACAAAGTATGACTTGTTGCTGCTATACGTAACAGATAGGTACATGTGTACTTGACAGTGACTGAACAGTCGAAATTTGTCAATAATGTGCGGAATAACGCATTGTGTCCACAACACACATTCCTACATTGCTTGTCGCCTTCTCTAGGCTTCACATTATTTCTCAGTCACTTACATCTCAAATTTATTGACTGTCACTGGCACATGCAAGAATAAAAGAGCAACGAAATCATGCAAAATCTATATGAGTGATTGTGTACATAAAAGCTCTCTCTAACTATGACGATGGTCCTAATTTGCTACCCGTATGGAGGAGGTGGGAGGGACGTAGCTGGCGCGGGGAAGAGGGAATGTGAAATGGTATAACAGATTCATATAGTGTTCCCTCCATGAATATATGTATTTATCATCACAGTAAGTCAATGTCATCTATCATGATAGCTGTCACATCTTAACGCAGCTACTGAGTATCTCAAGAAGTGCCAACGTTTACTGAAAATGAACGGCAGAACCAAAAGAGAAATAACAATACACGTAAAATGAATTTTTGAAAAATGTTCTGACCTGTTGAAACAGCTCTAGTTGTACGTGCTTTCTAAAGCTATTTTATGACCCACATACAGGCAGACATGCAATTCATACCTCATAACATTAGCTTAATTTGGAACCGTAAACACACACACACACACACACACACACACACACACACACACACACACACACAATATATATATATATATATATATATATATAACACCTTTAAACACCACCGTGGCACTCATTACATCGTGTCGTCCCAAAAACGGTGATATCTTGGTAGACATTTATAAGCCAATGCAACTATACATGCTATTTTCTTAGTACGCAAATTATAGTACATTAACCGCCAAATGCGGCACTTTAGCTTCGATACAATGGCATCCAACATGAATCTTAAGTTTTGCGTTGTGAACTAGCGTTACGGGTGACCAAACAACGAAATACACAGAATATGCGTTCGATTAAGGCAAAGAAAGCGAAGGCATCATGACGATCAAGCAGTTGCTGATGTGCAGTAGAGAAAATTTACGAACGGTCATGACACCTTTACTCGAAGGAACTACGGAAAACCACAAAACGTCAACGTGTGTCACGTGAAAACTACCCCTACGTGTCCAAATAAACTATCCTAAGCGCACTACCCTCAGATAGATTTGTGCATGCACGAACATTGCAGCTTGCAGCGTCAGAAAAAATTCTTCTGAGCGCGTCTGACGGTATCTTGCAGTTACCCACACGTTATCCGAACACGGCCACATAGTGGTCAGACTGGAGAAGCCACTGCACGAATGCAACTTTCACGCTGCGCTTGTACGTGAGCTCGAAAACCGCAAATCGAACCAAGTGTAAGGGAATTGTTTCTGGGTCCTCAGTTCCATACAATACAACATGTAATTTTTGAATAATTTATGCACAGCGACACTTAATACTGCACAGAGATACAGACATTTTGAACCTCAGCCATGGTTTGGCAAAAGATTATTTTACTAGTCTCTCTATCTACCTATAGGTTGATATTTTAATTTTATTTCACAATTGACTCTATCGTATTTAAATATGCATTGATTTTAATTGTTTATTGTCGTTCGGTTGCGTGGAACAGTGCAATATGTGCATTAGAAAGTTTAACTGAAGATTCACAAGGCTTGTGTTCTAGCAAAAATAATTACCCTTTCAGAATGATTAAGTAAAGCTGTCCTCAACCTAACGCTTCTTTCGAACAACAGAGTGCATTAATACAGGGTGCGAATGCTACGTTCCTCCAACTTCGCAACTGAAGTCAGATATGCAGGCAAATAAATGCTCTTTAACGTTGATTTCAAACTATGAGTGCAATGACTACTTGTCAATGGACTGATAATTAGTTTCCATCCTTTGGGGAGAAATATTAGTGACTACAAACATTTCATCAGTGATTCTAGGACTTCACATTTTGAAACACACACTGCAATTGTAAAGTAGTAAACGGGAACAAGTGAGAAGTTCAAAACAATAACAGGTAAACAATTTAAGGGTAAATTCAAGCTATAGTGACATGAATGCCTATAACTTGATTGCATTTCAACATATCTAGATCTTCGGTATAAAGCAAAGTTTTTAAGTGAAGCTGTTACAGAGAATGATCAATACAACTAGTGTTTTTCATTGATATTTTGTACAAATCTGTCAGTCACAGATTTAAAGATTAACTTGCAACTATTAATTAAATACATAATTTCTGATGAAATTAATTTTGTTGTATATATAAATAAGCTGATCATTTTACGCACAGTTGTTGCTATTCAGAAACGATAATTCCCTTAATACCACTTCGACAAACAATACGGCATCATGCAACTCCGATTTGGATTCCGATAAAACCACTTCTGTTACATCCCTAATTTACATAATTGCTGCATTCTGTTTTGAAGTTCATATCACACGCGAACTATGCCATTCATACACCAGCAGTAAAAGAGGATTCAGCCTTTATTTGGCAGTAAATGTTCAAGAAATATTAATTCCCACATGATTCCTTTACACATCGACTATTATTATTCCTGAAATATGACAATACGTGAACCCATGGGTATGATTTCTTCTTGTATGTAACATTCTTTGCTGAATTTAATTTTGTTGTCTTGGCTGCAATGGTTTTATTATTCTTTTGTATATTCTCTTTTTATATTTTCTTTAAGTTTCCATATTTCAACTATATATGACGGTAGTATCTGTTCCCGAAAGAACAGCAGGAGATCCCGGGTTCGAGTCCCGGTCGGGGCACACATTTTCAACATGTCCCCAATGAAGTGTATCAACGCCTGCTTGCAGCTAGGGTGTCTATTTAATTATCATTTCATTCCATATTTCACTTAGACGACAGGCAGCTTTACATGCTTTGCAATAAAGAGATTGTTGCTGTGCACAGAATATTAATATCTTACATAATTTGTCGGGTTGCCTTAATGTTAAAGATTGTAGTATGAATCGTGTTTACACTTGTTTGGTTAGGGGATATTTGGAGGCTGGAGAAAAATTAACTTCTATTCGTATTTCAGCTCCTTGCTTTCCACGCTAGGGCGCCAATACCCACGAGCAGAGACCCCCCCCCCCCTACACACACACACACACACACACACACACACACACACACACACACACACACACACACACACCTTTTCCAGCTTTCAGGGAAAGGAAAAATTATAGTGTAGTCAGGCGTTTTTCTTTAAAGAAAATTACAGCAACGCAATCAGATTGTTAAAATATGTATCATACCAACGGTGTCTTAAGAGAATAAATAAGGCCATCTGGCGATGAAAAATAATTAATTTATTATTTGTTGACTCTAGGTTCCTATTATATATGCTTACGTATAGTGGACGTCCTGCCAATCACAGCGATAGTATATTCTATCCCATTAACTCAGCTAAACTGCCCACTGAAATTAGATAATATAAAGAGCAGGGGGGAACTACAGCCATAATTTTTCCAAGGGCATGCAGCTTTACTGTATGGTTAAATGATGATGGCGTCCTCTTGGGTAAAATATTCCGTAGTTAAAATAGTCCCCCATTCGGATCCCCGGGCGGAGACTACTCAAGAGAACGTCGTTATCAGGAGAAAGAAAACTGGCGTTCTACGGATCGGAGCGTGGAATGTCTGATCCCGTAATCGGGCAGGTATGTTAGAAAATTTAAAAAGGGGAATGGATAGGTTAAAGTTAGATATGGTGGGAATTAGTGAAGTTTGGTGGCAGGAGGAAAAAGACTTTTGGTCAGGTGAATACAGGGTTATAAGTACAAAATCAAACAGAGGTAATGCAGCAGTAGGTTTAATAATGAATAAAAAAAATAGGAGTGCGGGTAAGCTATTACAAACAGCATAGTGAACGCATTATTGTGGCCAAGATAGACACGAAGCCCACGCCTACTACAGTAGTACAAGTTTATATGCCAACTAGCTCTGCAGATGACGAAGAAATTGATGAAATGTATGATGAGATAAAAGAAATTATTCAGATAGTGAAGGGAGACGAAAATTTAATAGTCATGGGTGACTGGAATTCGATAGTAGGAAAAGGGAGAGAAGGAAACGTAGTAGGTGAATATGGATTGGGGGTAAGAAATGAAAGAGAAGCCGTCTGGTAGAATTTTGCACATAGTGTAAGTTAATCATAGTTAACACTTGGTTCAAGAAGCAACCAGGTTTTAAATTGTAAGACATTTCCAGGGGCATACGTGGACTCTGACCACAATCTGTTGGTTATGAGCTGTAGATTAAAACTGAAGAAACTGCAAAAAGGTGGGAATTTAAGGAGATGGGACCTGGATAAACTAACTAAACCACAGGTTGCACAGAGTTTCAGGGAGAGCATAAGGGAACAATTGTCACGAATGGGGGAAAGAATTACAGTAGAAGAAGAATGGGTAGCTCTGAGGGATGAAGTAGTGAAGGCAGCAGACGATCAAGTAGGTAAAAAGACGAGGGCTAGTAGAAATCCTTGGGTAACAGAAGATATATTGAATTTAATTGATGAAAGGAGAAAAAGTAAATATGCAGTTAATGAAGCAGTCAAAAAGGAATACAAATGTCTCAAAAATGAGATCGACAGGAAGTGCAAAATGGCTAAGCAGGGATGGCTAGAGGACAAATGTAAGGCTGTAGAGGCTTATCTCACTAGGGGGTAAGATAGATACTGCCTACAGGAAAATTAAAGAGACCTTTGGAGAAAAGAGAACCACTTGTATGAATATCAAGAGCTCACATGGAAACCCAGTTCTAGGCAAAGAAGGGAAAGCAGAAAGGTGGCTGGAGTATATAGAGGGTCTATACAGGGGCGATGTTCTTGATGACAATATCATGGATATGGAAGAGGATGTAGATGAAGATGAAATGGGAGATATGATACTGCGTGAAGAGTCTGACAGAGCACTGAAAGATCTGAGTCGAAACAAGGCCCCGGGAGTAGACAACAATCCATTAGAACTACTGACAGCCTTGGGAGAGCCAGTCCTGACAAAACTTTACCATCTGGTGAGCAAGATGTATGAGACAGGCGAATTACCCTCAGACTTCAAGAAGAATATCATAATTCCAATCCCAAAGAAAGCAGGTGTTGACAGATGTGAAAATTACCGAACTATCAGTTTAATAAGTCACAGCTGCAAAATACTAACGCGAATTCTTTACAGACGAATGGAAAACTGGTACACGCCGACCTCGGGGAAGATCAGTTTGGATTCGGTAGAAATGTTGGAACACGTGAGGCAATACTAACCTTACGACTTATCTTAGAAAATAGATTAAGGAAAGGCAAACCTACGTTTCTAGCATTTCTAGACTTAGAGAAAGCTTTTGACAATGATAACTGGAATACTCTCTTTCAAATTCTGAAGGTGGCAGGGGTACAGTACAGGGAGCGAATGGCTATTTACAATTTGTACAGAAACCAGATGGCATTTGTAAGAGTCGAGGGGCATGAAAGGGAAGCAGTGGTTGGGAAGGGAATGAGACAGGGTTGTAGCCTCTCCCCGATGTTATTCCATCTGTATATTGAGCAAGCAATAAAGGATACAAAAGGAAAGTTCGGAGTAGATATTAAAATCTATGGAGGAGAAATAAAAACTATGAGGTTCGCCGATGACATTTTAATTCTGTCAGAGGCAGCAAAGGACTTTGAAGAGCAGTTGAACGGAATGGACAGTGTATTGAAAGGAGGATATAAGATGAACATCAACAAAAGCAAAACGAGGATAATGGAATGTAGTCGTATTAAGTCGGGTGATCCTGAGGGAATTTGATTAGGAAATGAGACACTTAAAGTAGTAAAGGAGTTTTCCTATTTGGGGAGCAAAATAACCGATGATGGTCGAAGTAGAGAGGATATGAAATGTAGACTGGCAATGGCAAGGAAAGCGTTTCTGAAGAAGAGAAATTTATTAACATCGAGTATAGATTTAAGTGTGAGGAAGTCGTTTCTGAGAGTATTTGTATGGAGTGTAGCCATGTATGGAAGTGAAACACGGACGATAAATAGTTTAGACAAGAAGAGAGTAGAAGCTTTCGAAATGTGGTGCTACACAAGAATGCTGAAGATTAGATGGGTAGATCACGTAACTAATGAGGAGGTACTGAATAGAACTGGGGAGGAGAGGAGTTTGTGGCACAACTTGACTAGAAGAAGGGATCGGTTGGTAGGACATGTTCTGAGGCATCAAGGGATCACAAATTTAGCATTGGAGGGCAGCGTGGAGGGTAAAAATCGTAGAGGGAGACCAAGAGATGAATACACTAAGCAGATTCAGAAGGATGTAGGTTGCAGTAAGTACTGGGAGATGAAGAAGCTTGCACAGGATGGAGTAGCATGGAGAGCTGCATCAAACCAGTCTCAGGACTGAAGACCACAACAACGAAGAGCAGTAACGTTTGGAAGCAGTGTGACAGGCCCGTCAGTCACAGTATTTGGCGCAGAGTTGGAACTCTGCGCCGTAATCTAGTGTTTCGATAATTCTGGCTAATTAAAAGTATTTGAAGTATTTATTGTTGGGACGAAAGCAGAAAAATTATTCGAACAATAGGCAAAAGTTTTCCATCGTATGTTGCATAACATAAACGCTCTAAAACTAACTAAGCATCGACTTCATTCGCAGCAGTTCGACAGTCTTTGATCTCTATTCATACGAGTGGTTGACTGCTTGCAAGAGACTTGCAGACTATCTTCAGCGTACTGTCTATCCAGAACATTTATTTACAGTAATATTAAAAACTTTAATGATGAAACTAGAAAGCAAATTGAAGAACAGAAATAAGTGAAACAGATTAATTTAACCTCTATCTAAATGTCTTGAAAAAACTACTCACGATTCTAATGTCTTCTCTATTCTAATGTAGGTGGGTCGCTGTATTTCAGATAGTAAATTATTTCCTTCTTTTCTACGGAATGAGCATATGTCGTAGATAAGTTTTCGTTGAAGAGAGTAACAGTTTCGGAGAATTCCTAAAAGTAAACGGCTTCCGGTATTATTTTTCGACCACAAAATTCAGGAATATTCAGCACGTGCTCACAGCTGGTGACATTCAAACTGCTCACGTTCATATCTTTTAAGTACATTTTACTTTCTGTGAAAGTTTTCTGTATATTAATAACAACCGAAAAGTTTGAAAATTAAATTTGCAAGATTACTTATTAAGTTTATGAAGTGATTCTTATTCACATTTAGCTCTCCCAGAATGTACTAAGGAAGCCCAAGCAACCACGTTCATTCGCAATGCAGAATATATTGTAATTTTACCACCGTCAACATGTCATCCCGCAATCGGTAAGAAGAAAAAAAATGGGTCTGGTAACTACGTCTAGTGTTAAACGTATCAGCCTATAATATTTGGGTGTGGTGCAAATCCGACAAACCGATGTAAACGTAACAATATGATATTAAAATGTGACTAGCCTATGTACTAACTGAATCAAAGAAGGCAGCAACGTACTGGGATAGTTCGTCAAAGGAACGCAATGGGGGCTAAGAAATTAAAACTTGAAATAACAGGCTTTAGTGCTACGTATAGAGCAAATAGTTAAAAAGAGTTATATGTAACTCACCTCGTCAAGAGAAGAACTACAAGAATATATACTTACAAATGGACGCATGGGAACTGTTACAGAACCACGACCTAAACGGGTACGCAACAATTTATAAATGATCTGCGGAAAAAAAACAGCAAGCAATATTTTGGTGTGGCACAAATGACGGGAAAAAAGACTTTGGGAGATCTAACCTATCCACAGAAAAACCTGCGTGACGGAACAGCCGTGGAGAAAGAAAAAAAAAAAAAAAAAACAGTCCAGCGATGTTACTACGATAAGTAGGGGGAAAATCCACAGAACTAGATACGCTGGAACCAGCTGAAGGGAAATTTTACTGCATGATGCAATCTCTGGGCAGACCACACCAACCGGTAGTTATAATTGTGTAACATTTACAGTCTCAAACATGCTAATCAAAGCTTAATACACAAATTTCCACGAACAGGTAAAATCTTACATCAGCCGTCGGCAAGCCGCGGTCGGCATGCGTCTCACATGCCTTCTCCTTGTTGCTCGTGACTGTTTTATGGTAATTTCCAAGAATGATTGCCTATCGAAGTCGCGGGGTCCAAACGATACATATCGAACGTGCGATCCTGCATCGATCATGCGTTATGATAAATTATTGGTGATTATTTTTATCTATTTTCCATCGTTCCCGTACTTGCTCTAAGTTACATACCTTCGCGATTTAATTGCAAAAAGAGAATTGTTCCCGTAGCGTACTCGTCACATGGCCTTTCACATGACAGCATCGATGACGAGTAAGGTAAGTCATCTCCCTTGTAATTATAAGTGTTTTTGTAACGGTCTTCTTTTGTCATTGCTGCAGTGACCACCGTAACAATACTCATAACGCCCGCCATTACAATCGCGTGATCGATGTAGCATCGTACGTTCGATATGTATCTTTTGGACCCCGAGACTTCGATAGGCAATCTTCGAAATTATTCTGTTTTATAAATAAATAACTTGTCATTTCGTAATATTTTAATTTTGCGCAAAAACTGAAATCCGAGTAACAATGACGACCGAACGCAATGCCGGCCGCTACGACAGTAACCGTCATCCGCGCGCCGCTGAGTGCCGGCCAGTTCAACGAGAGATTTTGTTTCTTGGAGAAGGTTTCCGGTAAACTAAAGATTTTTACAAACCCTTTTCCAAGTGATATTGAGGACGTACCGAATAATTTACAAATACATGTGATTGATCCTCGGTCTATTGATACTCTAAAAGCTCTATGAAATCAATGATCTTTTTAAATTTGTAAGAATTGAAAATGTTTGCTCAGCAATTAATTGCAAATTCTGCTAACACTTACTTATGTCAGCACACATTTTAAATTCTCAATTACAAACAAATAAAAATTGTTCTCGTCTTATAGTTAAGCATTTGAGTGCTGCTAATTTTTACGACAGAAATGAAAGCAAACGTTGCACAAATAGCCCGTCAAACACAGCCTCGAAAAGAGTAACATTGAATTTTGATTCAACTACTTTGCGTAATTGTTTGGAAGTCCTTATTTAATTTGCCTGTTTTTTCCTCATTTTCTTTTTGTCATTGCTTCTATCAAATGATGAATAAAATGATGAATAAAATGTAAAATTAAATATTTGTGATTTTCATTTTTATGATTAAGATATAGTTATACGTACACAAAATTATTAACAAATGCAGCCCGCCTATATTTAATTTTGCCACTATATTGCCAGCTGAGAGGTTACCAACGGTTGTCTTCTATGATGAATTTTGTAGGTTGGGGCATCCAGTCCTACTCGAGAACAATTCGGAATTAAAAATTTCGTTTGAATGTACGATATTGTTTCATCACTATAGTTTTTATAACATCAGTCAGCATTGGCAATTACGTGCATAAATAATCCTGTACGAGAAAAATATTTTGTACTACCTACCAGCAACATTCTTATCTCGTTAGTCGACATTCAACTATATTGTCACGACTCGTCCTCAATAGAATGGACAGTCTCACATGGTTAACAAATTCCACAATCAATCAGTTTATTTTCGCAAGTACCGCAATATTGCAACGTTAGACATTAAGAGTTTCAGGCGTATAAGGCAAAAACTACATCATCTACATCTACATCTATACTCCGCGAGCCACCTTACGGTGTGTGGCGGAGGGTACTTATTGTACCACTATCTGATCCCCCCTTCCCTGTTCCATTCACGAATTGTGCGTGGGAAGAACGACTGCTTGTAAGTCTCCGTATTTGCTCTAATTTCTCGGATCTTTTCGTTGTGATCATTACGCGAGATATATGTGGGCGGTAGTAATATGTTGCCCATCTCTTCCCGGAATGTGCTCTCTCGTAATTTCGATAATAAACCTCTCCGTATTGCGTAACGCCTTTCTTGAAGTGTCCGCCACTGGAGCTTGTTCAGCATCTCCGTAACGCTCTCGCGCTGACTAAATGTCCCCATGACGAATCGCGCTGCTTTTCGCTGGATCATGTCTATCTCTTCTATTAATCCAACCTGGTAAGGGTCCCATACTGATGAGCAATACTCAAGAATAGGACGAACAAGCGTTTTGTAAGCTACTTCTTTCGTCGATGAGTCACATTTTCTTAGAATTCTTCCTATGAATCTCAACCTGGCGCCTGCTTTTCCCACTATTTGTTTTATGTGATCATTCCACTTCAGATCGCTCCGGATAGTAACTCCTAAGTATTTTACGGTCGTTACCGCTTCCAATGATTTACCACCTATGGCATAATCGTACTGGAATGGATTTCTGCCCCTATGTATGCGCATTATATTACATTTATCTACGTTTAGGGAAAGCTGCCAGCTGTCGCACCATTCATTAATCCTCTGCAGGTCTTCCTGGAGTACGTACGAGTCTTCTGATGTTGCTACTTTCTTGTAGACAACCGTGTCATCTGCAAATAGCCTCACGGAGCTACCGATGTTGTCAACTAAGTCATTTATGTATATTGTAAACAATAAAGGTCCTATCACGCTTCCTTGCGGTACTCCCGAAATTACCTCTACATCTGCAGATTTTGAACCGTTAAGAATGACATGTTGTGTTCTTTCTTCTAGGAAATACTGAATCCAATCACAAACCTGGTCCGATATTCCGTAAGCTCGTATTTTTTTCACTAAACGTAAGTGCGGAACCGTATCAAATGCCTTCCTGAAGTCCAGGAATACGGCATCAATCTGCTCGCCAGTGTCTACGGCACTGTGAATTTCTTGGACAAATAGGGCGCCTTAATTTCAAAAAGTCGCTCACTTCCAACGTAATACTGCATCACTGCACGTTCTACAGTTTTGAAAGTAAACACTAGTTCGGCAGACTGTTCTTAATTCGTCATGTTGTATTCCTATCAAAAATCTGAGGCATAAAATCTAGTTACAAAATTCTGGAATCTTCTGCGACAAGAGAGGGCATTGCCAGTTTCTCACGTACACTTAATATACTGGTACGATGTACCCTCCGCCGTGCACCGTACATCGGTTTGCGGAGTGTGTTTTAATGTAGGATGTCCGCAGGTGATGGAGCAGTTTAGAATAAGGCAGAAGCGGATTTCAGAAGACCTGTGAGGAAGCGTTGATTGGTGGTGTAAGTGTTCTGAACGTAAATGAATCTATTGCACGTAACCAACTACAAACGCCCTGTACCGTCACCAGAAACATTAATTGCAATAAAGTATCTAGCACTAAGCATGTGCAGCGAGCTGAAGTAGTATGCATATGATGGGCACAAATTCATTTGCAGCAATCTTAGGGGAAGTAAACCAAACAGCAAAACTGACAGGATCACTTACGTGTGCAGGCAAGCAGCCACAAATTCCGTCAGCTAGTCACCTCCGGACTTTCAACACTACAATTAGGCGAACTACAATGTTGCGTTGTATGCACACTGTCCATATAGAAAAAGAAGTTGTTATATGCTGCTCTAGGTGGAATACGGTGTCATGGTCAGTCCACTCTGAAATAGCACGTGGGGGAAAAAAAAGAACAATGCTGTGATTAATCCTTACACTTTCCTTACTCTTACTGTAGGTCTGAATTGTCCGAGGCTACAACTGATCTGGGTACCAGCCGCACCAATGTAAATGAAACAATGGATTGCGTGTTGGCAGATCTGTAACTTTTAAGTTATAATCGTATTATATGGACAAATCCAATTTGAACGAAAAAAAGGACGATGTACTTCTCACTAAACGCATTGCATTCAACTAAGACTCACATACCATTATGCCACCACCATCGCACTTATGTCGTGATCGGAGGAATCCGATAAAGAAGATTAAGAGACATACAAATAAATATATAGACAATCATTTGATCGTCGCGAACTGCGGGTGTTATGCAACAGATTTTTTGTGTACTCTTTGTATATTAAAGGTGCAGCAGTAAGGCTTCTTTGGTCATTGCACTGGGGAACAATTCCCCTATACTCTCATCATTGGCACAGCGATCATAAAGGAGTAGAGGGTACGCGCAGAGGCATTTACTCGATCAGTACGTTTGTGGGTGGAACAGAAACGAGAATTGGTAATACTGTTCTGACTGAGTACCAACCGTGCGCTGTACTTGCTGAGAATGTGCTTACAAGGGAACCTCCCCATCGCACCCCCCTCAGATTTAGTTATAAGTTGGCACAGGGGATAGACCTTGAAAAACTGAACACAGATCAATCGAGAAAACAGGAAGAAGTTGTGTGGAACTACGAAAAAATAAGCAAAATATACAAACTGAGTAGTCCACATGCACTATAGGCAACATCCAGGAGAGTGCGAGCTCAGGAGCGCCGTGGTCCCGTGGTTAGCGTGAGAAGCTGCGAAACGAGAGGTTCAGGGTTCAAGTCTTCCCTCGAGTCAATAGTTCAATTTTTTTATTTTCGCAAAGTCCGTTCGTTCACTGACGTCTCTGTTCACTGTAATAAATTTAGCGTCTGTGTTTTGCAACCGCGCCGCAAAACCGTGCGATTAGTAGACGATGAGGACGTGCCTCTCCAATGGGAACCGAAAACATTTGATCGCAAGGTCATAGGTCAACCGATTCCTCCACAGGAAAACACGTCTGATACATTCTATACGACACTGGTGACGGCATGTGCGTCACATGACAGGAATATGTTGTCGCCCCCCACCTAACTTATACACTTGGCGAATGGATAAAAAGAGTCTACTACCTTGCCCGATTTAGGTTTTCTTCTAGATGTGATAATCACTCCCAAAAAAGTGATGAAAACATAAGAGTTTGTCACATAAACTGAAAATAAAAAATTAAACTTTTCACTAGAGGGAAGTGTTGAACCAAGGATCTCCCGTTCCGCAGCTACTCACGCTAACCACGGGACCACGGCGCTCCTGAGCTCAGGTTGCCCTAGATGTTACATATGCTGCTTATGGACTACTCAGTTTGTATATTTTGCTTTGTTTCCATAGTTCCACTCAACTTCTTCCTGTTTTCTCGATTGATCTGTGTTCAGTTTTTCAAGGTCTATCCACTGTGCCAACTTATAACTAAATCTGAGGGGCGTGCGATGGGGAGGTTCCCTTGTTAGATATATGTCGTCATCTCTAGGAAGGCTGCAGCACCACCAAGCTGTAGCGATTTGCAGGGAATGGCAGTTAGGGACTAACGTAAATAAAATGTGACTATTACATGTAAATAGGATAGTTGGTTTAAAAGAGGGTGGGAAGGGACCAAACTGCTAGGTCATCGGGCCTTTGTTCCGAATACAACAATGCCATAAGGGTGAGAATAAAACAAGCATGACTGACAACACAAAACGGAGGGAAAGGAAAAATCAAAAGAACGACAGAAGGGCAACAAACACTTAAATGGACAAAAGGGGAGAAGAAAATCACAGAAACGCAAGAAACAGGCAGAAAGATTACCATGGCTGGCTGACCATGAGAATAAAAATGAGAACCCAGCCACTCTGCAACACATTAAAACCTCCACCCTAAAAGCACTATGGTGGAGGACACAGAGGGACAAAAGAATGCGCTTAAACTTAGATCAAATGATAAAACCCACCATCACGAATAAAACGTAAAACTAAATCAGCCGATGGGGCGTTGTCAGATAAAATTAGAAGCAACGAGTCCGGTAACCGAAGTGCACCAGAATAGGGGCCACTGTCAACCAGACGCCGCATCGATACTGAGGCAGGTCTTCACAGCGCAGGAGGTAGCCGTGGGTCGCCCAAGCGTGACCAATGTGAAGCCGGCAGAGAACCACAGAGTCCCTGCGCTGCCACACATTCGTAGTCTCCTTAATGGCACGCAGTTTGTTGTGCGTTCTGAGACTATGCCACTGCGTCTCCCAAAGCCGAAAAACCTGGCGGCGTAAAAACGAACGCAGGTCAGTTACTGGAATGCCAATCTCCATAAGCGGCTTCCGTGTAGCCTGTTTGGCCAGCCTGTCAGCAAGTTCGCTGCCTGGGATTCCAACATGTCCTGGGGTCCACACAAACACCACTGGATGACTGCACCATTCCAGGGCATAGATGGACTCCTGGATGGTCGCTATCAAAGGATGACCGTGTAACACTGGTCGATAGCTTGTAGGCTGCTCAAGGAGTTAGTACACTGGAGAAACGACTCCCCAGGGCATGAACAGATGTGTTTAAGAGCACAAGATATAGCTATCAGCTCTGCAGTAAAAACACTGCAGCCTTTGGGCAAGGAATGCTGTTCAATATGTCCTCCATGGACATACGCGAAGCCAATATGACCACCTGCCATCGAGCCGTCGGTGTAAACCACTTCATGGCCTCGATACACGCCAAGAATCGAGAGGACAGAGGAGAGTTGCGGGGTGAACTGAGTCCTTTGGTCCAGGCGAAGCTGCGGCCTAGGTGTACACCATGGAAGTGTATGCAAATGGACCTCGTGTATAGGTGGTAAAGGCAAGGACTCCAACTTAGATAGAAGGGTCGGACGCGAACTGCAGTTGTAAGCCCTGAACTAGGCCGCCGATGCGGGAGATGAACCGCCGTGGGTGGGAAAAGGAGACGGTAATTCAGATGCGAAGGAGAACTACAAACGTGTGCAACGTAACTGGCGAGCAGTTGTGCACGCCTAACCTGCAATGGACTCCAGCCTCCGCCAGGGCGCTGGTCACCGGACTCTTCCTAAAAGCTCCCATCGCTAGTGTAACGCCACAGTGGTGCATTGGGTCGAGTCAACGCAACGCTGAGGGCGCCGCCGAACCATTGCTCCCATAGGCAATGTGGGATTGAACAAGGGCTATGTAGAGCTGCAGCAGCGTAGAGCAATCTGCACCCCAGTTAGTGTTGTTCAGGCAGCGGAGGGCATTGGGGTGCTGCCAGAACTTCCACTTCAGCTGACAAAGGTGAGGAAGTCAAGTCAATCTGGCGTCAAAAACCAGCCCTAAAAAACCACTACAGTGAGGGGATCGTCAGTTGAACGGTGCTAGTGCATAACACACGATTTTGCGGCCGAAAACTGGAAACCGTGGGCTAGAGCCAATGACTGTGCCTTGTGAATGTCTCCGTGTAGGGGCCGCTCAGCAGCACCAGTGCTGGTGAAGCAGTACGAAATGCAGAATCGGTCTGGATACGGAGAGGGTGAGACGGACGGAACATCAGTTGCTGCTAGACCGTTACTGGTCGCTAAAAATAGAGATACACTCAATACAGAGCCCTGCCGGACCCCATTCTCCTGGATAAGGGGGGGAACTATGGGAGGCACCAACTTGGACACCAAAAGTACGAAGCGACAGTAAATTCTGCATAAAAATCGGGAGCGGGCCTCAGAGATTCTACTCGTGTAACGTGGCAAGGATATGATGTCGTCAGGTGGTGTCATACGCTTTTCGTAAATCAACAAGGTGTTGGCGTCTGGAAAAGGCTGTTCGGATGGCAGACACGAGGGACACAAGATTATCAGTGGTAGAGCGACCCTGGCGGAAACCGGCCTGGCACGGAGCCAGTAGGCCACGTGACTCCAGGACCCAACCCAAATGCCGATACACCATAAGTTCCAGCAGCTTACAAAGAACGTTGGTGAGGCTGATGGGTCGATGGCTATGTACATCAAGCGGGTTTTTGCCGGGTTTGAGCACTGGTATGATGGTGCTCTCCCCCCAGTGAGATGGAAAGACGCCATCGCACCAGATGCGGTTGAAGATGACAAGGAGATATCGCTTGTAATCAGATGAGAGAGATTTAATCATCTGACTGTGGATGCGATCAGGCCCAGGACCTGTGTCAGGGCAATGTACAAGGGCACTGAGGAGCTCCCACTAGGTAAATGGGGCGTTACAGGGTTCATTGTGGCGTGTAGTGAATGAGAGGACTTTCCCTTTCATCCGCCGTTTGAGAGTGTGAAACGCTGGGGAGTAATTCTCCGACACAGGGGTGCGAGCATAGTGCTAAGCCAAGTGTCTCCCAACACTCCTGTTTCCATGTTTTGATAAGCTGGCGAATGCGGGCACGGGCCCATTTAAAGGCTATGAGGTGCTCCAGTGAAGGGTGCCACTTATGCCGCTATAGAGTTCGCCGACAATCCGTAATTGCCTCAGCGACTTCCGGCGACCACCAAAGGACTGTCTTGCCCAGGGGACACCCTAAAGAACGAGGGATCGCGTTTTCCGCCCCAGAAACTATAGTTGTAGTTACCTGCTCAACCACCACATCGATGTAACCATGTGGGGGAGATTCAACAGTGACAGCAGAGGTGAAAACGTCCCAGTTTACCTTGTTTAAAGCCCATCTGGGCAGGCGTCCGTGGGCCTGATGCTGGGGCAGTGACAGGAAGATGGGGAAGTGGTCACTAACACACAGGTCATCATGTGCTCTCCAGTGGATAAATGGGAGCAGACCAGGACTGCAAACCGAGAGTTCAATAGCCGAATATGCGCCACATGCCACACTGAAATGTGTGGGAGCACCTGTATTTAAGAGGCAGAGGTCAAGTTGTGACAGTGAAGTGGTATTTGCGAAATGAGTAGCTACACTCCATTCCCAACTCATATTCCAAAATGTAAAATCTAAAACAAGACGTCAATGTGAATGAGAATAAAATGACACAATGTGACATTTACAACAGTTTCCAGAACACAGTCAGTATTGTATCGTTATCATGCATTCATGGAAGCCCGTGGTTTGCGAAATTTGAACAGTATTACATACTCTAACCACTGTGAAGAATGGCATGTAAGTGTCGGCTGCTAGCCGCTTCGAGTTCGTGCTGCTGTGGCACTGCATTGCGCATGCGCGTATCTGAGGCAGATTGCTTTTCATTGGTTGGCGCGAGGAGAACTGACAACAGCGTTTCAGCTCACTAGGACCATTCGGCATCGCTTTCGAAATGCTCACTGAATAACGTTGGGGCTGTTTCGAAAACATGACCGTTCGGTATGCTCGCGTACCGAACCGATCGGCTAAATGGCGGAAAGATACAGAATAGGGCCCCTGACCATTCACATGCCCCCCCCCCCGCTCCACCTCGCCCGACCCCGCCACCATCCATCCATTCATTCATCCGCCCTGCTCCTAGGGGGCGCAGCGGCTGTCTGGCGATGCAGCCAGCCTCTAAGAGCGAGATGCCTCCTTACGCATCTCGATTAAAAACACGGCTACTGACAGTAGCCCTAATTATCGGAGCAAACCGCACGCGCGAATTTGCTTCATTCCTCGTCGCTTATTGTGCGATCAAAGAAATCCGGACATTCCCGGCGTGCTAAGTCAATGTGCGCAGTTGCAGGCGTGTGCCGTTGCCCCATGCGAAGGCGGCTCGCCACCGTCACGCTGCTAGTAGTTTACACACACACACACACACACACACACACACACACACAGACAGACAGACAGACACAGACACAGACAGACAGGCGCGACACAGACACAGACAGACAGACAGACACGCGCGCGCGCGCGGTAGTTCACAACATACACCTTAACAGCGCATTAGTATACCATTTATGCCGAATACATCATCAGTGCTACGTGACAAAGCTTTTCTACATTTCCGAATGTATATGACGAAATTCACTTTAAGTTACTGTTTAACAATTCAAATATTTATTTTTCGTAATCCCTACAGAATGTACAACAATTAATGTGTTCCAGTTACGACAGATGGCTCTCTCCACACCGTCCAAATTTCACTATCGTAGCGATCATGTATATGAAGAGTGATGAAAATGTAACGGGAATTCTTTTTTGGAGTATCTTCATTTATTCATCATCATCATCATCATCATCATCATCATCAACAACAACAACAACAACTTTGTCCCCTTCGAAGTAATCCCCCTTACAAGGGAACCTCCCCATAGCACCCCCCTCAGATTTAGTTATACATTGGCACAGTGGATAGGCCTTGAAAAACTGAACACAGATCAATCGAGAAAACAGGAAGAAGTTGTGTGGAACTATGAAAACATAAGCAAAATATACAAACTGAGTAGTCCATGCGCAAGATAGGCAACATCATGGCGAGTGTGAACACAGGAGCGCCGTGGTCCCGTGGTTAGCGTGAGCAGCTGCGGAACGAGAGGTCCTTGGTTCAAGTCTTCCCTCGAGTGAAACGTTTAACTTCTTATTTTCAGACAATGGCAGAGCACGGGGAAAACTGTGCGACTGTGAAACTGTTGCATTTATTTGTTGCAGTTTATGTGACAAACTCTTATGTTTTCATCACTTTTTGGGAGTGATTATCGCATCCACAAGAAAACCTAAATCGGGCAAGGTAGAAGAATCTTTTTACCTATTCGCCAAGCGTGCAAGTTAGGTGGCTCGACAACATATTCCTCTCATGTGACGCACATGCCGTCACCATTGTCGTATAGAATATATCAGACGTGTTTTCCTGTGGAGGAATCGGTTGACCTATGACCTTGCGATCAAATGTTTTCAGTTCCCATTGGAGAGGCACGTCCTTTCGTCTACTAATCGCACGGTTTGGCGGTGTGGTCGCAAAACACAGACGCTAAACTTATTACAGTGAACAGAGACGTCAATGAACGAACGGACAGATCATAACTTAAAAAAAAAATTTCTTCACTCGAGCAAAGACTTGAACCAAGGACCTGTCGTTCCGCAGCTGCTCACGCTAACCACGGGACTACGGCGCTCCCATGTTCACATTAGCCATGATGTTGCTTATCTTGCGCATGGACTACTCAGTTTGTATATTTTGCTTATTTTTTCATAGTTCCAAACAACTTCTTCCTGTTTTCTCGATTGATCTGTGTTCAGTTTTTCAAGGCCTATCCACTGTGTCAACTTATAACTAAATTTGAGGGGGGTGCGATGGGGAGGCTCCCTTGTTAGATATAATACACTTGTGCCAGCGATTTTTCCTATCTGGGAAGCACATCTGAAACACTTTTCTTTATGCTGTGGAGCCACTTCAGCGATTCTGATTTTCTCAGCAATGGTCCCAAAACGACGTCCTTTCATGGTTCTCTTTAGCCTCGGGAATTGAAAGAAGTCCGAGGAGGCCATGTCCGGCAAATAGTGTGGCTGAGGGAACATAAGTTTTCTTTTTGCCAAAAAATTACCAACAAGAATTGAGGTATCAGCGGAAGCGTTACCGTGATGATATTTCCACAAGTAGTTCTGCCACAGTTATGGTCGTTTTCTTCGGATTGCTTCACACAAATGGCGCATAACTTCCATGGTAGTCCTTATTGACAGTACGACCATAAGGCAGGAACTCATGATGTACTGCCCTGTTGTTATCGAAGAAAACTGACAACCACCTTCACATATGATCGAACTTCTTTCGTCACCTGCTAGAACCTTTCTTAGAAATTTTCGATCGTTGTCAGTTTCATTCAGCAATTCTTGAGCAATATCTACGCTACGTCATTTTTGGGAAATTCAAGTTTCGCAACGAACTTTGCTGCCAAACGTTTAATGCCCAAAGTATAAAAAAAAAGTCCTTGGCATGACCCATAGAATATGCCGACATCATCAGCAACCTCACTGATGGCGATTCGGCGAACTTACAGCACCTTATCTTTACTTCTTCCACATTGTCATCAGTATTTGGTGTGCTAGGGTGTCCAGAGAGGGTCTCTGTCGTCAAAGTTTTCTCGACCCTCTTCGAAACGTTTATACCCCTCTTAAACTCTTGTCTTACTCACAGTAGATTTTCCAATGCGGTGCTCCACTTTGTTCCATTTTTCGAGCATAATTTAATGCAAATTCTTTCACCCATCATTTTCGTAACTAAACACGTATCACCTTTTCGACAGTCAACAATAAACTAAATATCCAGAACAGCTGAAAATGCAAACATACATCCGGAACATGTGTACCAACAAAATTTAAAAAATGTTTTGAAAATCTGATGTATAAAGCCAGCGAAATTGACAAAAATAGCTGTATTTTTTTCATCACACACCTCGTACAGTGTCACTCTTAGGATTTGTCAGGCGTATTTGTTTTACCTCAGCAAGTAGTACCTTTCGTGAACTACGCGCGAACAGAATGTCCGTCTGTCGGTCAAAATTTTGAGATGCACAGCAATTCCACAACTGCATTAACAGGGTTTTATCTACAAGTCGACAACTCAAAATTCGTCTGCCTGTTAATAAGATGTTACTCCATCCACTTGTAGACACACAACTCTCGGAAAAATGTACGCTATCTCTATCCTTCTGTCACAGTTAAAAACGCGTTTTGTAAGCCGCTCCTTCATGAAAGATTGTGTGTGTCCCCATATACTTGCCATTAAGAAACTTTCCATTAAAAACCTACTGTCGTTGAGTTATGTAGCACTTTCATTGCCAGCACCTGTCGCCCTGAGTTTGAAACGCTATTTGCAGTCAGGTCAGCTACACCTGGAACCACCCTCCCGCCAGACACCTTCCTGGAGGTTCCTGCAACAGTCCACTAGCCTCCCAAGTTTAAGTTCCAAAATGCTAACACCGCTGTGTTTCACGGCAAACAGTCTACATACGTTTTTTTGTAAGAAATCCACGGGAGGAAGACAGCAACACCGAGACATGTGTGGTAGGAAATTATATATACAGTATATAATCACCGAGAATATACTCCCACAGACTTACCACCACATTAGTGCCACTCCATTATATATATATTTTTTTTCCTTTTGGTAGTATTTGTAGCCAGTAGCCTACCAAAACAGTTGCGGAGGCCTGTTCTTGGCCTATTTACATGACCCCCTGCGGGTCTAGGGGTTAGAATAGGCACGTGGTATTCCTGCCTGTCGTAAGAGGCGACTAAAAGGAGTCTCGCACTTTTCGGCCCCATTCTATGGTTTGACCTGCCAGTTTCAAAATTCTACAGAAGTGAGGGCCATATGGGGAAGGACGCCTTAACGTGGTGCACGAGTTATCCATAGTGCCCTTAGATTCGATCTCCTGAATGTCTTGTCAGGGCTTTGCATCTCCACCTGTGATTCAGCTATTTGGGGGAGGACACTTTCTGGGCTATGTCATCTTCTGTTGTATCCTGTCCTCTTTCGCCCCGCTTGACAATATTGGATTTCTCTGCGCCCAATATCCAGCATGGTAGCCAGTCTGTTGTGGTGGGGCTGTCGTGTACCCATTTGGTGGTAGTCCCCTGACAACACAGGGATCACACTGCTGACGCCTGAGCTGGAAACTCTTCACGTATGCCAAGGAGTAGATGCCTGTCTTCCTGGGGCATCAGAACTCCCGGCAATGGCCACCACGCCAGTTTTTGCCGTGGCTGGGTGGCGCCCATAGGGAGAGCCCCTGATTGGAGTGGGTGGCATCAGGACGGATGACACGCCATGAAGCGGACTAAGTTGGTTGGTGGTTTCGGGGAAGGAGACCAGACAGCGAGGTCGTCGGTCTCATCGGATTAGGGAAGGAAGTCGGCCGTGCCCTTTGAAAGGAACCATCCCGGAATTTGCCTGGAGCGATTTAGGGAAATCACGGAAAACCTAAATCAGGATGGCCGGACGCGGGATTGAACCGTCGTCCTCCCGAATGCGCGGACTAAGTCATCTCTTGCTGGTGACCATATGGCACTAGCAGTCTCTAAGAAGGGCAAGATAGAATACAATGCCGACAGGTGTACCCCCATCGTTTCCCTCCCTCGCTACACCATGGGAGGAACGTAGGGCTACAGAATGGAGAGAGCGTTATTCGCCTCGGTTTTTAGTCTGTAACAGAACTGATGGGGACTCCTTTCTACCTACGAAGCCTCAATTTTTCGTTGGACACCTTGAGGATTAGTTTGGAGAAGTGACAGCGCTGTCCAATATGCGAAACGGGCGGTATCGATTCAGACAGCATTCCCAACGCAATCCTGAGCGTTACTCGCCTGTGGCAAACTGGGTGATATTCCTGTTTCTGTCACTCCCCATAAAAGCCTCAACATGGTCCAGGGGATCATTTTCCATCGCGATCTCATCTTGCAGTCTGACGACGATCTCCGCGCCAGTTTAGAAAGGCGGGGTGTTAATTTCATCTGGCGCGTTTACAGGGGATCCAAAGACAATAGGGTTGCTGTGCCTTCATCTTGGCCTTTGAGGGTGATTCATTGCCTGGGAAGGCCAAGCTGATGGTTTACCGCTGTGACGTTAAACCATACGTCCCTCCCCCTATGTAGTGCTTTAAGGGCTGGAAATTCGGGCACGTCTTCCCACTGCACTTCCAGCGCCACATGTCGTCGAGACTGTGGACGTCCACTGCACCCAGATACTCCATATGCGCCACCTCCCACTTGCATCAACTGTGTGGAGAGCAGTAGCGGAAAATTATGAAGTGCAAGACCCTGGACCAGTTGACTTACACAGATGCTAAACGTAAATTTGAAAGATTACACCCCATTCGGTTGACCTTGACATATGTTGCTGCTACGTCACCATCGCCGTTCAAAGTGCCAGTGGTTTCTCACTCTGTGCCACAAGCAGTGGGCCCTCCGGGCCACCAGAATACATCCGTCCCCTTGGTGGTAGGGGCAAATCGTCCTCCGTTGCTCCCAAAGCACTTACTCTAGGAGCAAGTCCCCCCCCCCCCCCAAAGCAGGGGACATCAGCCCCATCACCCCTGCCAGAGAAGCAACAGCCTCCTCCGGCTCCTCTCGTGCAGAAGGGGTCCCTTGGGGTCCTCTCTCCCAAGGTCTCCACAAATGCCATGGCAGACACTCGCCAGTGGTTCAAGGAGCCAAAAGCTGCTGGATGAAGAGCTTCACGGTCTTCTACGTCTACATCTACACACATACTCCGCAATCCACCATACGGTGCGAGGCGGAGGGTACCTCGTACCACAACTAGCATCTCCTCTCCCTATTCCACTCCCAAACAGAACGAGGGAAAAATGACTGCCTATATGCCTCTGTACAAGCTCTGATCTTACCTTTGCGGTCTTTCCGCGAAATGTAAGTTGGCGGCAGTAAAATTGTAGTGCAGTCAGCCTCAAATGCTGGTTCTCTAAATTTCCTCAGTATCGATTCACGAAAAGAACGTCTCCTTTCCTCTAGAGACTCACACCCGAGTTCCTGAAGCATTTCCGTAACACTCGCGTGATGGTCAAACCTGCCAGTAACAAATCTAGCAGCCCGCCTCTGAATTGCTTCTGTGTCCTCCCTCAATTCCTCCCTGCCTGAAGCTGCTTCGGAGAAATCTTTCCATCAAGCCCCTAAAGTGACGCGAAAGAGCAAACAAACGAAGTAATCCTCTGGTGGCCCCAGCACCACCACTCCCTATCAATTCTGCGTCTGAGGAAGTGGCGTAGACCGTAGCGTCCCCTGCGGGCCTGGATCTCAGTGATGTCTCATACACCATAGAAATGGCTTTAGATACTCAATCGTTGGCAGGTGACACTGAGGCATAAACTGCCTCCTTGTGTGCTTCATGCCTTCCCAGCCTCACGATAACGACATCCTCCAGTGGAATTGCGGCGGGTTTTTCCATCACCTGGATGAGCTACGGCAACTCTTAAATTTTACACCTGCTTTCTGCATAGCCCTTCAGGAAACCTGATTCCCAGAAATGCCGACCCCTGCCCTACACGGCTATAGGGGATATTACAAGAACCGTAGCAACTATAATAGAGTGTCAGGTGGAGTTTGTGTCCATGTCCTGAGCTCAGTATGCAGTGAACTTGTGCCCCTTCAAACTCCTCTTCACGCTGTGGCTGTCAGGATAAGGACGACTCGGGAAATAACTGTCGTATATCTTCCTCCAGATGGTGCAGTACCCCTGAACACATTGGCTGCACTGGTTGATCAACTCCCTGAACCTTTGCTACTTTTGGGAGATTTTAACGCTCATAACTACCTTGTGGTATCAGTGGGGAAGTGGAGACGCTATTTTTGGGTCGCAAGTTACTATCTTTATAGTGACACCTGACGAAATGTAAACGGAAGCGTGCTACTTTAACGCCATCTTGCCTATAAATTACAGTAATTATCATGACGGTTTTAGACCATCAATTGCTATTATCATGTCAGTTACTGCCCATTAATTACGTACAAATAAACGAAACAAGAGCTCAAGAGGGCGATTTGTTTACCTAAGTATCATTAAACTGGACTAGGGCAACTGGCCGATTTGCTTGCATAGGCTCACAACGCCTCCTCAATATTTGGTTGAAATCCGCATAACCGCCCCACTAACAAACTACGTATAGCAGAGCTACGTAATAGGAAGATCTCTCAATCCCAGAGGAAGACAGTTTGGAGCATAGGCTTCTGTGTCGAACAATCGCAATGTGTGAAAAAATACTAGTAAATTAATATGCAGCCTGATAAATAGAACCGCACCGAACCATTTCACAGCAAAAACGATCACGACACCAGACTTCAAGTCATTCCGTACCTGCTAGAGATCTACAAATACATGGATAGTCGCCCACAAAAGCGCCCTCTATGTACCACATGCGACACTGACAAATACAATTTTTACTTATCTATGGGACTATTGCAAGAAAATACGGAAAACATTAAAATATGAAGAAATTTATGATTTTTTAAATCACAGCATTAGAGACAGCCTTTAAAAACATTGTGGTGAATGTCGGTAACCAGGACAGTCAACAAACTGTTTAACAACACCACCAACCCGACAGTTCCGTACATCAAGATGTAGCAACAAAGCCAAAGAAGAAGTGGGAAGGATTTCTTCCTGAAGCAGCCGGACGAAAGAGGCAACCCTCTACATAGAGTCAGTCTCCCAGTAACACTTAGTCACAACGAAACTGTAATCGAGTGTCAAATCATTTCCAGTTTACAATGTTCAATTAGCTGATACAAAATAATCTGTATTTTAAAAAAAGAAAGTGTGGAGGTAATGTTGAGATGAGGCGACACATCAGCGCATGTTGTACTAACAATCACCACCATATCAGTAGTAGGCAGATGTATCAGCCATTTTTGATATCTAATTCATATGCAAATTAATTAAATTGATCAATTAATTACCCCCTCAACCCCCCTGGATGACGTCATGTGTTTCTCTTAGCCTGTACGTGGGTCCCCGGCCCCTCCCCCTCCCAATCCCCCACCTACCCTATTGGTGGGAAATTCTAATTTTGGAAGGAATTTTGGTGGGAATTTCATTGCCCCAGGGCTATGCTGACATCCCACCCAATTCCCTCACACAGAAACTGACGGGAAATTAAAAATGGCGGTGCCCTTTCTGGAACTCGAACCCTGGTTCTTCTCAACAGAAAGCCCATGTGCACCCCCTCCCCCCCCGCCCCCAACACATGGAAACTGTCCAGATGCAGATGAGGAAGGTTGTTGGGAAACTAAGGGAAGATCGGTCTTAATTATCACAACTATATGCATACCGTTTCACAAGGAGTGCCTACAAAAGCAATACAGCTCAAAAACAACTGGTGTTATCCTGCTCGGAAAAAATTGGCTCAAAACTAGTGGCAGACGTACTCAAACTCTACCCTTCACCTACAGGCAGCGGGAAAAAGGCAGAGGTGTAAGGTAATATCTTTATTCTTTTTGGCTGGAAAAATGTTCAACAGACGAGATGCTGGTGTTAGACAGTGAGTATTTCCTGTAAGCACACAATTGAGGGCTGTATCTGAGTTCGCCACAGACGCCTGCTTGACAATCACCCTGCAGCCCAGGTAATCGAAGCCAAGACACACTACCATAACTAATGGAAAATGCTTCATACAGGTAAGAGAAGGCGGTCGTTGCGCTTTCGATTACCTCGTTTCAACTACTTTTCAACATCATCCAACCACCCGTTTCCCAAATCCGAAATACGTGCTCATAGATCGTTGTATATAGGAAACGTCTTAGGATTTTTGATAGGTTAGCGAATAATACAGGTAAATATTCTCGTACAAAATCTATATTAACTTTTGCATATACATTTACGCACAGAAAACTTTTTACTTACTTTTGTTAGTCGTTGTTTTAATAGCGTCCAACTTAATTTTTAACTTACAACTTAAATCCACATCAGAATCATCTATTTCTCCAACCAGTAATTTGAAAAATACAGAGAAGTTATATTTTCCAATTCTAATACAGCTCATTTTCTTCCTGTAAAATATTTTAGTTTTATGGCTTTAACTATTAACTCAGTTCGTTCCTGTAGTTCTTCTAGGCAACAGCATTCCGGGATTTTAATTTTTCCTCTTCTCTCCTCCATGACGCTATTGTTAAAGCGTTCCACATCTTCCTGTGAGTATTGCGGCAACTCTTCTGCCCCACATTCTAGCGGGTTTTCTGTTTAGAACTAAGTTCCATTAACTGTCGTTATTTCATCATTTTTAAACTCGGCAAATGGCTGTTCTGTTGCTAGGTGGACAACATCCAGCTCGCCACACTTAATAGAACATAATTATCCTGTTTTTCAGCCGATCAAAATGGGAGTAGAGCTTACTAAACAGTTTTCGTGTATCCCTTATATAGTAAACATCCTCGATTCGATTGACTTCGGCCAGTACCACAACAGGTAACCAATTTCCATTGCCAATATTTTATATTCCCCTTCATAGCCAGATTTCTCCATACAGAGTGTTTCAATTTGCATGTAAACGCAATAGAGTCTTCCTTTTCCAATTGCGGCTTATATACTTGCTTTAGGGCAATTGTCTTCTCCATATACTTCATTTTTCATTTGTTTACTTCGAGGCCCTCCATTTTCAGTTTTCTTTTCTGTACACTTAACACATTAACTGGACTTAAGGAGTTATTTCTTTAATGGAGAATGGTTTAAGTCTGTTTGGTACATTGGTTCTTTTTCTTAAGACTAGTGGTGTAATATTATTTGCATAAAACAGTCCCTATTCGGCGGTGTCTATATCGGACAGCTTGTGGAGAACGACGTTCTAGACTGAGAAAAATAAGTTTTCCTGCTTTACACTTCTGTGTAACACTTATACTGTCTTTGTTGGAGTCAGAGTTAAGAATCTCCATGTAGTTTACAGGCAGATAATTAAGACTGCATGTAGACAGAGCATAACTTATATTCTTCTCACAGTTCTGAGAGTCCGGCAGACTTACCTGTGAACCACTCAATTTTCGTGTGTCCTTATTACCCCAGTAGATAAATTGCAGAATGTTGTTAAACACTACACAGTAAGTGTTCTGTAGTTAGCTGACACCACATGGACGCAGTTGGCACAGAGTAAAATGAAGCACACTGTAAGTACTGTTTGTTGGTGTCTAACAGAATTGAACAGCCTTGCACTGAGTCGAACACACGATTCATTCTGTAGTTGTATATTGTAACCTCCAGCCTGGTAATGCCACGCTCCTTAGCCAAAGAAGATGTAAAAGTCTCGCGTGTCTGGACACTTCATAAAACCTACAAGATGGTTATTGATAACTTTGTTTACGCCTGGAATTATGATTTGACATATAAATTTGTTATGTATCTTTACAATTGGAGCTCAACCACGTTAAACAGTCTATACCAGCTGTCTTATCGTTGTCCACAATCACATTGCTGCTTCCCTGGCGATCCTTCCAGCAGAAGTCATGGGTTGATATTAGGTAGTCGCAAATTTCCATTTTATTAAAAAAATCCGGCAAAGTTTTGCGTTATATCTAAATCCGAAAAGTAATGATCCTCTACAAGTAGCTGCTGCAATATTCCAGGCAACTCTTCCATTAGAAAATCCAATTTAATGTCGGCCATTTCCACTTGATATGGCATAACCACATGATTTTTACAATCTTCTAAATGGTTTCCAGTGCTTCCTTATCGATTTTATCCAATATTCCTCTTGCTGTGGCACTGTCGCTTCCGTGTAGGGGAAATGGTAGCTTCCCCTTGACACCATGTCTTGGAGTGGCAAACTTTGTGAATTTATTACACAGATAATAGTTAGATGAGCCACACAGCTTCTTCTTTAACATCACAAATCGTCCGTTCTCTATCTGCTCCTTATAGTCTCCTTGATCATAGATTTCAACTACCATAATGTTATCGCACAACGGTTCTGTAATAGGAGTAAGCTCTGTAATAGGAGTAAGCACATTTAAATTCTTCTTGCTAAGGAAGTACCAGTTTGGTGTAATTTATGTTGCCAATGTCAGAAACAAGATTGTCGAGGTTCTCCAGTAGTAACCATAAACCAAAACGTTCGCCGGTTGGTCTCGTCCTCCTCCATAATAGGTGAGGCATGATAAGCACTTTAGAGGAATGCATGTTGACGCTTCCAACCACCACAGAAGACTGATCGGTTGCGGCTGTCAAGCCTCCTTTTATGCTCTAAAGATCCGCAATGTCATCACTGCCGGCCACGTGATCTTCCGGTTGTACATTCTAAATCTGATTGTATTTGCAATCTAATTGCAAACTCTTAGGCAATCGAGCTATTTTATGTGCAATGTGTTCGTGGGAGGCAGGAGAATTCGAAAATATACCTTCTCTATATTTGTCCAATTACTGGTTGAAGAAAGAAATAGATGATTCAGATGTGGATTAAAGTTATAAGTTAAAATTTAAATTGGACGTTATTAAAACTACACCTAACAAAAATAAGGAAAGAGTTGGTTTACGTGCGTAAATATATATGCAAAAGTTAATAACGATTTTGTACGAGAATATTTACCTGTCTTATTCGCTAACCTACCAAAAATCCTAAGACATTTTCTATACACAACAATCTATGTGCATGTATTTTGGATTTAGAAAACGGATGGTTGAATGATGTTGAAAAGTAGTTGAAGGTAGGTAATTGAAAGCATAGCGACCGCCTTTTCTTACCTGTATGATGCATTTTCCATTAGTTATGGTAACGTGTATTGGCTTCGATTACCTGGGCTGCAGGATGATTGCTGAGCACGCGTCTGTAGTGAACTCTGACGTCGTACAGCGATAGATACAGTCTTCAGCTGTATGCTTACAAGTAACACACTTATTAAACTACTACTGTCGAACGCCAGCATTTCGTCAGTTTAAAATACTTCCCGCCAAGAAATAGCTTTTTTTCCTACCGACTTATAGGTGAAGAGTAGAGCGTGAGTACGTCTGCCACTAGTTTCGAGCTAGTTTTTTCCGAACAGGATAACACTAGTTGTATGGTATCGTCAATTTTTGAGCTGTATTGCGAGTTTAGGCATTCCATGTGTAGGCTACGCATATAGTTGTGAAAATGTGGCCGATCTTTACGTTTAATGACGTCATTAGAACGTAGCTCTACTTCAGTTTCCCAACCAAAATAAATAAAATACATTAACCTAAGCTACCTCTCCTGCATCTGGACAGTTTCCATGTGTTCGGGGGAAGGATGGAGGAGGAGAGAGCACTTAGGCTTTCTATCCAGAAGGACCAGAGTTCTAGTCCCAGCAGTGGCATTTTTAATTTTTGCCAATTCCCGGGTGGGGTGGCACATCAGCACAGCCCTGGGACAAAGAAATACCCACCATTTCTAAAATTCCCTCCAAAATTCGATATTCCGCCAGAAGGGTAGGTGAGGTGGGGGAGGGGGAGGGATGGGAAGGGTGTGGGAAAGGTGATGGGCGGGAGAGAGGGCGGGGACCCTCGTGCCGGCTGAGGAAAACATATGGCGTCAACCAGGCGGCCGGGGTGGGGGAGAGGTTAATCAATTGATCAATTTAATTAATTTGCATATCAATTTCATATAAAAAGTGGGCTGATGCGCTCTTCTCCCTACTACTCACATCATATACCGAAGTGAACATGACCACCCGGCCAGAGATCCGCGAGCTCTTTTTGTCATTAGTAAGCACTGGGAACAATTTACATTTTTTCCCTCTTCACATGAGGACAATGGATTCTCATCGGCGAGACTTCTTGTAGTTCAGAATGTGAGAATTACTGAACGATTTGCAGAAAAAATCGACAATGAAGTAAGGATGGGTCCGACTTCTTGCAAGTGTACAAATTATTATTTTGTTTTATAAACGAAACAAAATAATAAATTGTGTGCTTGCAATAAGTGGGATCCACGCTTAATTCATTGTAATTTTTCTGCAAGAACTGTAACTGAGCTCAAAATTCCAATATCACAGTAAAAAAATAATTATGTAAGTGTTGAAATTTAAAATAGGTGCTTGTTTTATCTTTTTATGGAAAGTCTTATCCTTCGCTGTGTAACATTTGGCTGAATGATGGAGGGATCGAGAAAACTAGGGAGTAACAACTGTGTGGACGGAGCCTAATGTTCCGACATGACAAACTTGATTCCGAAGAGTACACTGACGTGGATTCACCAGACTGAACCATCAAAGCCCAAACATTCTGAACTGTCACCTGAAAATGGCGTAAGAATCGAAACGTGGTTCTTGAGTAAAGAGAGAGATTCTGCAGAACATTAGTAAGTGTTCTACTATTTAACATTATAATAATGTTCAGCCAAGCACCGACGGAAATTGATTTAATTTTCGGTTACATTTAAGACTAGCGAAATTTGAGTTCTCGGTCAGTCTTTGGTTGCTTTCGATGCGTGCACGCTGGTGTTATCGGCCACAAAGTGCATTATAATCTCTTCTGCTTGACAAAGAGAGCGAACTGTCATAACACGTATTCTTCTGAAACATAGGTGTATTTCTCAGAGTCCTCGTGGATGAATCTGCAACCAATCCACCCAGTCATCCAACGCTCAACAAACAGGCTTATCCTCCCAGTTTGTGTTTATATAAATACGTGATTTGAAGAGTAGCAGTATTCTCGGGTCTGATATCCTCGGCCAACCACAATATTTTTCAGTCGGATCAAACAACGAAGTCTTACAAAAGCTTTGTCAAATGACATGTACTGGAGAGAGATTACGACGCGCGCGCTGTGAAGTGGCGACATGTAATGGACTGTTTTCTTGCATATTTGCGGTGATGGACACCAACAGCATGAGGCTCGACGGTGGCAGTAATAGCACTCACTGGCAGATCGAGGTCGTCCCCCTCTCCCACTTCTGCAGCTGACATACAGGGATTCTCAAAGCTGGAATTTAAAAATGGTTGGATCTTGGTCTGCAGTAGTTTCTTTATGCATTCCGGTTTTTTTGGCGACTCCGAAGACCTCCTTCGCCCTCCTTTGATCCCCATGTTCGCAGTTATCTCTGAGACGTCAGTGGCTTCTGCAATAAGAGCGAACAGGCGACCGAAGTGCCACATTAACAACAATAAGGCCGTTGTTTTCTCCGATAGCTAATGGGTGGTTCGCAAGGAAAACCTTCCTGTTACTCACTTCCTAGTCTTTATATGGCTGTTGACGCAACTCACACATATTACAAGAGTAAATCTCTCTCTGGAACGCTGCAGCCGTACGTTTAATGGCATCCGAGCGGCGATTCCATCCAACTGTCACCGAAAAATAGTTTTGATCGTGACACCCAATATGAGCAAAGATAACGAAAGACGAATTCGAGATAGTGTATTGAAGTTTCGTAACAAACGAAAACTTTCTGCCAAAATACTACACGAACTTGGCTTCCGATATTTTTCTCTGTCATTACAGCCCACTCTATGCTTCTTATAGCTTTCCAATATGTTAAACTGTTTCTCTTGTTCCTTGATGCAGAGAAGTATCTAGTTTGTTCTGCAACACAGCCCATATCTCGTTCTTTCTCGTGTCTCCATTTTATTATCAATTCCTATTTTTCTTCAAATTTATTACATAGATTTACGTCCGCGCTATTCAAATTTTATCTGAAAACTTACCAACTTAAGGGGCTGTGACTATTTCGCTCATATTTAACAGAACCTTCGCAAAGACCGTTCTCTGAGTCTGGAGAGAAGTAAGCGTCTTTTACGTGTACAGAAAGTCATGATGCCTTGTTAAAAATCAGGTACGTTGCTTGCGAATTAGTCCGTGCTCATACCAGACAATTAAACAACACTTTGGCCTCAGCCTTCTGTGACGTTTTGGTAACCATAATATTGACTTATGAACGAATTTTAACACTTCCGCGAAATTCTATTTATGGTGTATCTCTGTGACCTAATATCATTCTGTGTCTCCACAAACGGGTAATAATGCCATTTTGAACAATATATTCTGAAAAATTGTAAGGGAACATGTGAAAAATTACGAAAGGAAAAAAATGAAACATACGATGAGCACGTTTAGTCAATACTGCGTTAAAAACCTTTAAATGGCACAAAATGATATCAATAGCTCACCCATCTAAAACTTTAAGAAAGTTTGCCCGGCAGGTCTTCCGTTTCATCGACAGAACTGTTGAAATTACTGGAGTCTTTATGCCATCAGATTGTTTACACAACATTCGTGACAGGTAGCAAGCTAAATTTCATCCACCACGGTACACAATTTTTTAACAAAATATATACGCGTAAGGAATATGCGTGGAAGTGTTCATGGATGAGATTCAAATTTACTGCTTATAGTTCTAGTCGAAAGGTGACAAATTTCGGAGAGAGAGAGAACTACACGTTTTGAAGTGAAGAATAGTATGACACAGCACCCATCGTGTGTTTCAAAGATAACTAAATGGCTCTGAGCACTATGGGACTCAACTGCTGAGGTCATTAGTCCCCTAGAACTTAGAACTAGTTAAACCTAACTAACCTAAGGACATCACAAACATCCATGCCCGAGGCAGGATTCGAACCTGCGACCGTAGCGGTCTTGCGGTTCCAGACTGCAGCGCCTTTAACCGCACGGCCACTTCGGCCGGCTTCAAAGATAACTGCCGAGAAGAAAAAGCTAGTAGGGATAGTATTGGATTCACGAGACGCCTGAAGGAACATCCCAGAGGGTGGCTTCTTATGGATTTAAGCGTGAATTTAATGTCTAGTTCAATGCGTTTGTGGTTTGGTGACGGGGGAGGAAGTCCGTCCATTAATATCAGACATCGGAAAACACTCTGACGTTGTGTGCGTGCAACGGAAAGGCAGTTTAGATAACCGTCCTGTTCTCATCGAGACCATTAGATACGAACACTGTTCACCTTCTATGTTCATCTGAAATAAACATACTGAAGGGCCTCGCCCACAGTTTGCCGGACAGGTATTTGAACCTCGCTCCTCCTGAATCGAGTCTCCTGTCTTACCAACTTAGCACCCCATGACTATGTCATGTATCCTTACGTCTGCATTTCGTAGTCGCACTAATTATTTGAAATACTGACTATTAAAAAAGATACTTTCTACTTAAGTGCGAGGGTACTTAGAACGTTTGTTTTGTGCAGCAAGTACTTAACAAGCAGGTACATGAGGCATAGTAACTGACGATTAGTTCGTTTCCAGATCTTTTATTCATTCCAGAACAACGGAGTTCCTCGACAAAGCAATCTGTAGTCCTCAGACATAGCGTAAACAAACTTGGACATGCGACGATCTACAGTCGTGTCCCACTTCAATGCTGTGTGTCTTATTGCAAGAATGGATCATAATAGAAAATGACACCGCAGACTGGCGTGACGGATAGGCATACCATCATCTGCTTTAATGACAATTTAAGAGGTTACGTCCTAACACGAGCAATTCGGACCGAATGATAAAGTTAATAGGGACACAAGTGAAGACTGATAAGAACGCAAGCATTTCTGTATCATTTATCTGTGTTGCAACCTTAAAAAATGTTATTTAGAGAACCCATACTGTTATAATGAGACAATTTTTGTCCACTGAGTGTGTTTTTTCTTCCTCTTCTGAAAATAAGTAGTGCGGTTTATATTCGGGTGTGGATAACGTAATTAAACAAAAAAAGAACTGGCAAGTTCCCTTCGAGAAACAGGAAATTTGCAGTTTTGCATCTTTTCAATGTTTCACACGATGTTGCATATAAATCTTGCTTCATTAGGCAGTTGCTGGCTTGTCACTGAACTCAGTGAATGAGACAAATACTGTCGCAGTGTAGGAGGACATGCTTGGAATTCTGACTTTACTTTCCTCCACGAGAAAGCATCATTAGTGCGAACGGAGCGGGTAGAAATTATAACACTTGGTACAACCGGAACTACCCTCTTTCATGCACTTCACAGTAGGTTGCAGGGTATAGAGATGGATGCAGACATGACAGTACGTTTTGATCCGTTGTATGATTGAGAGAGCTATTCTTTAAAATGAATTTATCGGCAAGGTCCCTTAGCTGTATCATTGCCACAATCGCGGCTCAATAAAAATTACGTAATAAAGGCTGGACATTATTGTTACCTATTTTTGTCATAGTTTATGAGCTATTTCTAGGTTCAGTAACTGCCGCTGCTGTGTTAACTGTCGACTCAACTCTAGCCATGTTTCTTCTTCTTCAATTTATTGGCTTTCGGCTGGTGCCCATTCCGCCAGCTCAACAGTAGAATGTCAATTATGACGACATGAATAAGGACAGCGCAACACCCAGTCCCCGAGCGGAGAAAATCTGTCGACTCCGCCGGGAATCGATCCCGGGACTCTTCGCTTCGCAAACCGCCGCGCTGACTGCGCAGCTACCGAGGCAGTCTATCTGTGCCCATGCTGGTTTTTGGACAGAGGTGACAGAATCTTCAGTTTGCCTAAGAGACTCGTACAAAAGTTTGCCTAAGAGACTCGTACAACGTATCAATCAGCCATTAAATTGTGCTGATATATTTTAAAACTGTTTCACTGAATTTTTTTTTACCTCGATTCTAAGAATGAAATTAGACCAATGTTCCCTAGAGTGGACATACCTGAGGTGAATTATGGACAGCGGCAACCTTTTGTCGCAGGCAGAGGAACCATTTTTTGAACAACGACGGCCGTCTGCCACAGGCGTTTCCAAATTTTTCCTCTGCATCACACTGTTTCCACTTCTTTTATCAAAGAAAGTGCTTCGATAATAGATTAGAGATTATACCACAAAATCCCCAGAATTTTACACATATTGATGAATTAAGTATAGAATTCTAGTACTAGCATGATAGAAATTTCATAAGGAATTATATATTCATTTACGTAAAGACGTAGTTATCTCCCTATCAACCTCACGTTAAAGAACGAATTTATTGCAAAACTATGAACATAACTGTAATTAATACCCATTCGCCAAAAAATCAATAAGTACCAAAAAGAACGCCAAGAGAAGATGAAGAAACGAAGCACGATGAAGACTACGCATCAATAATGTTCTGAGGCACAAAAGAATATGAGGTAAATCTTAATTCGCAAATTCCCACAAGTTGTACTTTTCAGAACTTAGGTACACGTATCTCCTACAGTACACTAGCCACTGTAGTCAACATAGTAATACTCCATGCTCCGATCGCTTGTAATGGAAACGGACAAAATATTGACACTAGTTTATAAGCACAAAATAATAATTATAGTTGATATCCACATCGGTGCAGACTATTATTCGCAAAGTAAATATCAGTGTGGATCTCTGCATCCACCGCCGCGGACATAATCGGAACAGCTTGCTCAGCCAGTGGCCGAGGCGACAGGCGAATGTGGCCAGCGCGCTGACAAGTACTGGTAAACAGTTGGGGCGAGGCAGCGCTGCGCCTGTTACAATGACTACGTCGCCTGCGCTGGCAGCTAGCCATATTCGAGCCAGCAGCTCTGAAATTCATCCGCAAAGCGCATCAGAAACTATCCTCTCACAATATCATTATCTAGTTTTGTCAGCTGTAAAAGCCTGACCTAGGGCCATCGGGGCAGCATACACTATCTGCTCAACTGTATCCGGATATCTCTTAGTGGGCATAAACAAGGGGTGTCTCTTCCTTAAGGACCGAAACCTGAGAATGTAGTGATGTTGGACGATGAGGTCTGGACCGAAGCCGACGTTCTAACTAATCCCAGAGGTGTTCCATTGGATTTAGGTCGGAATTCGGGCACACCAGTCCACTTCAAAAATGTTACCGTCCACAAAAAAACTGCCTCACACATATGACGTTGCACACTGACATGCTGATACAATTAACCATCGTCTCCGAACTTTTCCTCTACTGACAGCTGTACACAATCCCGTACAAGATGTTCATATCCTTGGAACTGACTACAGAAATGTGTGGCGGGCTGAAGTGGAGCTACTCGGGCACTAACACCCCCCCCCCCCCCTCTTTTCAATTCCCTACTCACAGTCATTGTGCTAGTTGGAATGCTGGTAGCACTTGGGAACTCACGAGTGATTCCTTTCGCTGATTTCATGAGGTTTTTTGCAGTCGCCCTCCACAATGCTCGACTGTCCCTGTCCGTCTGTACATAAGGTCTTTCTGGTCTTGCTTTAGCTGTGATTGTTCTTTCGCGTTTCCACTTCATTCAAATCAGCAGCAGTCGACTTGGGGCAACTTTAGGAGGGATGAAATGTCGCTGATGAATTTTTTACTCAGGATGTAACCAATGACCAGCCCACGTGAAGTCACTGAGTTCTACTAGTAGACCCATTCTGTTGCTACTGCTTCTACACTGACAACACAATACTCCCCCGCCCGTTTTATGCTTGCAGGTCCACCTTTCGTGACATCTAGTGGTCAACTCCGCATTACTAAGGGGTATCCAGATACTTTTGAACAGGCATTGTATATTAAACTTGGTACAAGATCACGTAAACAAGATCGAGGCAGCGGACACAAAGAAATTAGCACAATAAGAAGAATGGTGACCAACGGCAATAAAAACTCAGTTGACGTATATATAAAATAACATAAGTTTTCAAATAGTATTTCAATCATATTTTAATAATTTCAATGTAGTTTGCATACAATGTTCGTACGGTCCTTAAGGACATAGTTATGGCTATAAAAACTAGGCTGTGGTTTATAATTATGACTCTTGGGATGTAGACTGTGCTCTTAAGCATCATTTTCTCCGGCGTCCAATGCCTGTTACAATTATGCAGAAGCACAATATTGACATGGATCTGACCCAAGAGTTTTTTGAGTAATCAGTACAAAAATCAAATCAACACAGCTCATCTTCCACAATAATGAAAGAACCCACTGACGATAATACAGTAGTACCGAAAAATATCTTAAGCGAAAGGAACAGCGAATAAATAGTTTTGCTCAAGCAAATGATCCCATATAATTACAAAAAATAGGTTTTGCAAAAAAGTTGTTGCTGTGGGAAGATAAAGTGATTCAAATACCGAGGCCGTAAAGATTGTAAGGAGGGAACCACTGCCGGCCGCTGGTGGCCGAGCGGTTCTAGGCGCTTCAGTCTGCAACCGCGCGACCGCTACGGTCGCAGGTTCGAATCCTGCCTCGGGCATGGATGTGTGTGATGTCATTAGGTTAGTCAGGTTTAAGTATTTCTAAGTTCTAGGGGACTGATGGCCTCAGATGTTGAGTCCCATAGTGCTCCGAGCCATTTTCTTTAACGATCCCGACTGATTCATCCCAGTGGCAAAGCGGCGTCTCCACAAACCAAGGCACTTTTTGGAAGGAAAAAAAAAAAAATTTGTGTGTAGTTACAGACTGTCATCATTACCACCATACAAAATGAGAAATTCTTTTCTTTAGATGGTGTTTGCATATTTTAACCAGTCACTGTACAGTATCTGTATTCGTTAAAACATGGCGCTTGATGCTACGCACAGGATTATGAAACAAACGCCACAGCAGTGTGCTGCAGGCGAGCGGCGCGCTGATGGTAAAATGGCAAACTTCAATAAAGCACTACACAAACAAGGGGGCGTTTGCGCCAGATAACGAGGGCAACTGTGATTACAGCACGGACAAACATCTGGCAACATCGAGCATAATTGGATTCACAGATTCTGCGGCTCAGAACAATTAACAGATTCGTGCACTGCCCCGCTGCGCATAAATAAGAAAATTATGCGTCGGGCTTTATGGTTTTATATTTTTTCAGGCATTTCGGATACATATGCTACAGTCTCTTTCTCGAAGAAAAAATTACAGTACGTTCTTCGTAGTTTCGATGCAATATAACGAACGTCTGATACTTCATGTTTCAGAACCAATAAAATTGTTACGTTACGAATACTATGTACGTTAAAATAAGGAACAGTAATAACCAGGTATAAGTAATCTTTTTATCGTGTATAGGCGCCTCCAACTGACACCTATCTGAAAACAAACTAAGCATTATTTCCTGTTTACTGAAGAGAACTGAACCAATTAATGATGGTAAAATTTCGAGAAGGGTCCTCGCATGATCGTAAAATAATTAATGCAGAATATAAATCACAATTAGACTCCTAAGACAAAAAGTTTCCGCTCGAAGCCCGTACAGCACAGAATCGGTAAGTCGCCCTGAGCATTGCGGCAATCATCCCACCAACACACTACGTTGAAGATACTCATTTGGTAACACACCGTGCCTTGCTGCATGGAGAAGTCCATAATTACCTGCTGGAAATCCTGCTAGTCCGACAGGAATCATCGGCCCATCAAGACTTTTTTTAAGGAACCGAATGCGTGATTATCGCATTTGGAGATGTCAGTACTACAGGGCGGGTGCTCAAATGCATCCCACTTGAGTTGGGCTAACGTCTGCGTTACGTCATCTGCGATATGGGGACGTGCATTACCATGAAACAGCACGTAACTACGCGCAGCATTCCACATCGGTGCTTTTCGGAAGACTTACTGCCCCATACGCATTCCTCATTCTTCGATGAGTTCAAATGGTTCAAATGGCTCTGAGCACTATGGGACTCAACTGCTGAGGTCATTAGTCCCCTAGAACTTAGAACTAATTAAACCTAACTAACCTAAGGACATCACAAACATCCATGCCCGAGGCAGGATTCGAACCTGCGACCGTAGCGGTCTCGCGGTTCCAGACTGCAGCGCCTTTAACCGCACGGCCACTTCGGCCGGCTCTTCGATGAGTGTCTAACGGTGTTTGCCCATCGGCAGCCAATAAGAGAATAAAAGCATCTTTGGTTCTGTTTGGCCACATTTTCTAATAACGTCGCCATAAATCATCCGCATTTACCGCAAGTCCATCGGAAAGATAGGACTGTCACAATAATCCCTTGCTATTCTCGTATGTAGGTGTTTATTTACGCTCATCGGATTCGCGCTACGCTGCACGCACACTGCAGCAACGCCCTAGAACAGAAATATTTTGATCGCCCCTTGTATTATAAAAAGCCGGAATACAGTAGCAAAGCTAGTAAAACTGTTGTTCCAATATTTCAGAGCATAATCATTTATTTGCTACAGTATATATATATATATATATATATATATATATATATATATATATATATATATATATATATATGCGCAACACGCCAAACAATATTCAGAAGTTAATAAATATACCCATTTTACCTTGCCCATTGGCTTTTCTAAGTACCTAATAACGCCAAAAATAACTATTTTGCTCTTACAAAAGTTTTTCACTGTTAAAATAAGGTTATTTAATGGATATTGTTTTATCACTTATCTTCTTTCTTACTCACTGAATAGGCTTTTTTTGTGCACGTACTTTAAAAATCCAGCATCTGATCGATGTCTGGTCTGTTTTGTGGAAGGACACTTAAGGAAAAAAATATCCAAGTCGTAATCTACGTTTTCAATGTGTCACGAAAACAAAGCACCCAATCAAAGTGTAAGTAGACACAAAAACGTGAAATCCATTACTGTAACATGAGTGACTGCGGCGCGAGTAGCTTAATTTTCGATGTTAGTAGGCGACTCCATCGTCTCTCACCAGCGTCAACATCAAAACTTACTACTCGAGAAACCTCTATGGTGATGTCCCGACCCTGTCCGTTCCGTTGACGGCCTGAATGAATGTCGCCTCTGGAAACGCACCGTGGAGTGTTTTGACGTTCCGATACGTAATATGTGAATCGATCTTTAACAGTTGCAAAATTAGATCATTACTTCCGTCGGAGAAACCAATCAGTTACGTATAATCGGTCACTGAATTACTCGAGGCCGTTTATGTCAGAGTGAGCATTAATCCTCGCAATATCAAGGGGTAGGATAGGGAAGGGGAGGGGAGGGGAGGGGAAGGAGGGGGGGATTTTATTTGGTGTCCAACTTTTGAAAATATTGTACTCAATTCATATATTTTATATTTTAAAATTATGAAAAAAATATTTATTGCTTTTACTTACGTATTCAACCAGATTCCATAAATGTCTTAAATTTTTCAGTTAAACTTAACCCACAAATTGAAGTCTCAGTAGTAGATATGGCTTTTCACAGTGAATGTCATATTCAATATTTTCAGGTTCACTTACACGTAAGTCTCTCTTTAAGATGAACGTTTCGAGGAAAAGTCAACAATAAATAAGTTCAGGATTTAAATTTTTTGTGGTGATCACAAAGTTACCACCACCAGCAGCAGCCGGCAGCAAGTGTTACTGAAAACGTGATGTTATTTCTGAGAGCCTTCTATAAGGTATTTTGCGGTTCTGGACCCTACTAACATCAGTTCTCCTTTCAAACGTCTGTTGAAAATATAAGTCAACCCCCAACTCCACTCCAACCCACAACCCTTGGTAACACACGTAACTGAAAATACGTTGGTACTGGGAGAGTTAAGCCACAAGCCCGCGTAGAGTGACTACGAATAAGTTTGAAAATCGTCCCGCACTACAGTAGAGGGCGAGTGACGTCACGGTACGCTAAGTGGTAGGACGTAACACGGCCTAACGTGCAGAGCACAGGCGGGCGGGAACTACCGCTCCCCCGTGTCCACCTTGCTGCCAGTGGCCAGTCATCAGGTATGCCTGTTAATGGCCACACTCCTGAGCGCTAACTACGTGTGCTAGCGGACGGCTACTGCTGCCTCAGCGAAACGTTGCTCTGTAAGCGCACGGCACGAGCATTACCATGTGCAGCCACATACCTGTACCATTCAACAATGGGTATGAGTTGTTAATAAAAGCTGTTCACTGCTGGTCAAAATGTTGCCCCTATTCACACCATTATTCTGCTCCGTACTGGAAACGTCAGATTGCTTCGTCTCCAGCATAACACGGTTTTCATAAGGTCGTTGTTTGGGAATCGTTCAAATTGTGCCGGTCATTTGCTAAACATTGTTTGTCTCATTTACTGTCACCAGAAAGAAACGAGGTACAGCAGTCACATTAAAATTTAATTATAGAAAGTAGATAACGTACATAAATATTTCCAACATTTTCTATTGTTAAGCAACAAAAGATTTATTTCAGCTGTTTTGTAAAATTTTAGTAACTGATCCATATCAATTCTATTCTCCTGGACCTGCTTTTCATCTCCATTCAATGTCTGGTCCCCTCCCCGAATCAACCAACCAACCAATTCCATTCAATTCTTTTCAAACCATCGTCCATTCTATCAAATGTTAGTAATGAATGACACAGACTATTCTGAGAGCTTCCATCATTTTTAACATGTCCTACATTAAGTCTATACGTCATTAGTTTTTCTTACTGTGGTTACATACGCGATCAGTTCTTCTAATATCACGCTTTCCACGGTTGTCATTTCCTGCACCAAAATATCACTTTTACCTCGGGACCATATCACATGTGTTCTACTTAGTGCTTTCCCATACAACTTTTATTTTTCCTTTATCATACTACTAGACACGGTAAAATTTGGAAATCAGCCTGTGTTAAAGCCATGGATTCAGAAAAATCCGTAATAGTCAAAATCGCAAGTATTTTATTTATTTGATTACTAGTTTCGGCTTATCTATCAAGCCATCTTGAGACCGCAGCAAATTACACTGATTAGTTTACAACTGCCAAACTGAGGGCCACATCGTCGTAATCTGTATGATTATCACATATCGCTGACGACATGTCTCGGTAAACAAGGAAATGCCCACGCTGCGGCAGGCGGACTGTCTTCCGGCTGCCGCAGCACGGGCACTTCCTTTGTTTACCGAGACTTGTGTCATAGCGACAGATGATGTTTATGTTCACACATGGTTACACAGTACTAGTTACTAGAGTTTGGCAGGCATCTCGTTTTACATAGTCCATAACAGGCAGTCACTGCTTCTGACATTGCTTCGTACTACCGTGTTGTGGCAAATACGATCTTATTGCCCTCATATATAAAATGATTTTGACGACCTATTATTTGGGATAATTTACACTACAGTTCCATTACACTTTACATAAAAAGAACCTGTTCTCACAAATTATGAAGGTGTGTCCTACCGTTTGGCAATTGTACACTAATCAATGTATTTTGTTGTGATCTGAAGATGGCTTTTTAGATAAGCCGAAACTAATAATCGAATAAAATTACATTTGCACTCTTGACTATTAACGGTTTTTCTGAATCCACAGCTTCAATATTCTTTTTCAACTCTTTCTCGTTTTACAATTCGTTGGGTATAGATTTTGTACGCTCGTTATCCCCTTTCCATGTATATCATCTTCAAAGTTTCTGAGACCCTATTGTTGCTTTCTTGCTACCGTCTTTGAGGATTTTAGGTCTCTCGGTTTTTGCACGTAGATCTGAGCTCGTTGGTTTTGTTTTGTACGTATTAGATTATCTCTGCACTTAACCGCCTCGAGACGTGAAGCACTCCGTTTTAGCCATTACTGCTTGTGGCCTCCACGATAGTCACAATTTCACCTGTAAAAAAATGTGTTTTGTTTTTGTCTTGCTCCTACAAACAGCCATGTACTCGTATTCACGGCTATATACTACTTGTCTTAATAATGAGGTTGAATGGAATACCTTAACTGACACGCTTTTTTTTGCATTATTCGGCATCCTCTTCTGATATAATTTATTTTTATTTTATAATCAAAATATCCACGGGTGTACTGCCGGTCTACAGTGTCCAACGGGCACAATATTTCGGCGATCATACATGTCGCCATCATCGGGTGAACTGACGGACTGTTTTTATTTTATTATTTTTGTTTTTAGTTCTATTTTTATATTATTATTATTTCAGAAAACATACCCTTTTTAATGTTTCCTAGATTAAGTTTCACTGCATGAACGCATTTTATTCAATGTTCTTATCCTAGCTTCAATGAAGTAATAATTTTGCCATGTCCCTACAAGTCTTCTTCACGAGAGAATTTCATTACACATAAAACATTAAATGCAGCAATTGCATTCTCTTTCAGCTCACACGACTGTGAAAGATTTCCAAGCGTTCATTATTATAGCGGAAACAACTTTTACTAACTATTCGCCTTCTGGAATGAATACACCGTATCAGCGACATGCTCCGCATTTATCCGATGGTCCAAATAGGAACTTTGTTGATATATCTCCCCCACCTTCATGACAGTTTCCCATTTCAGCAAACTTAACTTTTAGAGAAAGGACAAGAAAAAGAACGGGTGCTCAAAAAGGTTTAAAAACCACAGTGTGAGGCTTATTAATATACTCCAATGCAGACTGATAGCCAGACTGAGAAATTGTCACTTTCATCCTCGTTGAGTGTCGAAAAACTTCGCTTTATGAATCTGTATTTTCCTCGCCCTTTAATGAGCGGACTTAGTTAATATTGAGCCATTGCAAAGCGGTGTATTCTGCAATCACTTAATATGGCACCATGTATACTTCTACTAACTGATTGTGACGTTCTAAATTTTGCAATAAAAAATCATTCACACAGGAAGATTGTACAGCAATACCAACGTTTGACCGCCGCAAAGACTCCCGTACGAAGGGCATACAAATATTCCACATCGTCAGTCCAAAACGTTTCGAGACTAGACTAATAAAAAGAGAGAGAGGGGGGGAAAGGAGAGAGAGAATGTAAAATTGACAGGAAAGTCCTTGTTTGGAATGTCGTTCAACTCGCACATCACATTCCCATCTTTTACGGTCTTAGCAAGCCTTCGAAGACCCATTTTGCACATTGTCACTTCGTGGTACGTTCATACTGATAACATCTAATCTCGCCACCCGTCATTTTTTTCCAAGACAGAGGTGTCCGTGCTTTTTTAATTATTATTTTATTTCACTCAAGTCGCGGCAAGCGTCACGCGTCGTTTATTGTTCGGGAGTCAAGCAGTGCACGACAAACTTTGCACACACTTTTCTCTTTTCAAAATATTCTGGAGAAAGTGTTAAACTCTTAATGTAATAATATTTAGTTCGTTGTTCCGTTGCAATTTGTGACAACAACAACGTTCACGAACTATGGTCGTACGTCCATTGCCTGCTCACAATTGACTGGTCGAATGCACACGTTGTTCCTAGTTGTTAGTCCAAGCTGCCACCGTATTTACTGTGCTGAAGTTGCTTGCTTATACGCCATGAATAAAATCAGCGTCGGAACTTTTTAGGCGGACGGTGTAGGCACCCCTGGGGTCGAGAAGTAAATGAAAACGTTGGAAACAACTAAGTCACCAGGTTCAGATAGAATCCATATTCGGTTTTACGGGGTGTACTCCACAGCACTGGCCCCTTATTTAGCTTGCGTTTATTGCGAATCTCATGCCCAAGCGACTGGATAACTCCTATATGTAAGAATGGTAAACAAACGGACCTGCAGAATTACAGACACATATCCCTAGCATCGGTATGCTGGAGAATTTTTGAGCACATTCTAGTTGGAATATAACAAATTTCCTCGAGACAGAAAAGCTTCTGTCCACAAATCAACACAGATTAAGAAAGCCATCGCACATGCGAAACTCTGCCTGCCCTTTTCTCGCACGATATTCTGCAAACTATGGTTGAAGGGCAACAGGTAGATACCATTACCCTAGATATCTGGAATGCGTTTGATATTCGCTTCAGTGCACACTGTTAAAGGTCTGACAATACTGAATTGGTTCTCAAATGAGAGACTCAAAGACTTTTTAAATAACAGATCCCATTACGTTGTCCTCCACGGCGAGCGTTCATCAGAAACAAGGGTATCGCCAGGTGAGGCCCACGGAAGTGTGATAGCACCGCTATTGTTCTCTATATACATAAACAATCTGACAGATAGCGTGTAAGTAATCTGCGACTGTTAACTGATGATGCTGTAGTATAATAGGAAGTGTCCTCGTTGACTGGAGGGAGATACAGGATGATGAACATAATTTCTGTTTGGTGTGATGAATGACATTTTGCTTTAAATGTAGAAAAATGTAAGTCAAAGCAAATGAGTAGGAAAAATAGTCCTGTAATGTTCGAATACAGTATTGGTGGTGTGCTGCTTCGTACAGTCGCTTCAATTAAAAATCTCTGTGTAACGTTGAAAAGCGAGCACAAAAGGATGATAGTAGGTTCAAATGGCTCTGAGCACTATGGGACTTAACATCTGTGGTCATCAGTCCCCTAGAACTTAAAACTACTTAAACCTAACTAACCTAAGGACATCGCACACATCCATGCCCGAGGCAGGATTCGAACCTGCGACCGTAGCATCGCGCGGCTCAGGACTGGAACGCCTAGAACAGCTCGGCCACCGGGGCCGGCATGATAGAAGGGAAGGCGAATGGTCGACTTCGGTTTATTGGGAGGATTCTAGAAAAGTGTAGCTCATCTATAATCTAGCCGCCTACTAAACACTAGCGTGTCCATTTCTTGCGTACTGGATCCCCATCATGTCGGGCTACGGGATAGCATCGAAGCAACACAGAGAGGGGCCCCAGACTGCAGAACTATCTTAACACTTCGCGTATGGGCCGTAACGACAAGATCAAAAGAAATCAGGGCTCGTACGGAGGCATATGGACAGTACTTTGCTCCATTTGCCAGTGTAACAGGAAAGGGAATGACTAGCAGTGGTACAAGGTATGGTGTCTTTCTGAGTATTTGGGTAAATCTAGATGATGCTTTGAAAGCCACATTCGGAACAAGATAGTGCATGTACATGACTTAAAGCGAGATGTTTTAGTAAGGGTCCGTTTAATCGCGTAGATGCTCGATGGATACTAATTTCTACTTCCGTAAGACAGTTTTATCATTTTCCTGAACGTGGAGGGGGCGGCACCCGACTTCAAACCATTATAGTCTGCGCCAATGTTGTCTATGGAGTCCTGTCCGTTACGTATTTTTTTACCTGTTAATCCATCCGATGGAGATGAAGAAACTTCGTGGCCTGTTTTCCTCTACTGTATGCTAAAATCTGTGTAAGCTATGCCGGTACCGGTCTGCAGCCTATCTCATCTTCTCATTTCTAACATCACGCAACTACTATGACTCAGGCACGACGTTTTCTGCTACGACAGAGTGAACTTTTCCTGATACATAGAACATGGTACAGAACATTAGATTGCTTTTCCATTTGATTTAAGTTTTAGGAACTTAGGATTATTGGGAAGCAATGAGACACTCGAAAACATAGGGATATATGTTTTTTATAAACTTGTGAAACTTGCGTCGGCAGAACGCCGGCTTTCTCACGTCCGTCGTTCCCAGACTTACGTCATATCTATAATTGGCAGGTTTGCATAGACCTTCCGGTAGCTCGTCGGAACACTCTCACTGTAAATTGTAGAGTATCTTCACGCATGTAAGGTATAATTCCTGTATAGTAATTTCGAAACAAAGGGATTGTGACTCTTTCTTCCACTACATCGCTCCAGCACTCTAAGTTGTACTTCAATGTCGAGATTGAACCTTAGATATGTGATACTCTCTGCACATACGAGGCTCGTCATCATTTGAGTAGCTGTACCATAGACCTTCCTCGGTTCTTACACCTAAAATAAGTAGATGAAATAGGCCATTTTCAGGTTAACTAAACTCTTTCGGCCCAGTGGTGCTAAGTAGAAGTCATACGCCCAAAAAGTAGAAAAAATAGAAGTATTTTCATACTTTATGCATTAATTTCATTTGGTTGAAGTATGCGACGCTGGCAATGTCATGATGTCCGGCCCTGCTTATGCTTACCCAGCCTGCTATTTGAGGACTTACAGTTTACCATAGAATTCGAAGGACAATGCAATTTGGCATTATAAAGACACACAAAAAATTGCCAGTTACGTAGATCGGGTTAAACCAAACGGATGAAAAAAAGGAAGAGAGAAGAAAAGAATTAGAAAGAAAACAGGCTAGAACCAACCACGAACAGAACCTAAAATCTTTGGAGTTACCGTCCGACAATTACCCATCAGGTCACACCTAGTAATAATTTTTTAGGGCCGTTTTACACAGAAGAGGGAAATGGAGTTAGAGCATAAGTACTTCGATCTTCCGCAACAACTTAGGTCTTAAGTATTTCATGCAGCTCCGTAAAACAAAGGGCATAAGGAGTGTGATTCCCGCGGAATACGATTTGTTATATGAACTAGCATTTCTTCGTGTGTGGTTTAAGTGGGTGACCACGTAGAGATTTTGGTAATTCTCTGCTAGATGATGGACGATTAAGAAACCGATTCCTATACTATTCTACCAAAGGCTCTTATTAAACGATCCGTAACTCGCAAAATCCTATCTACACCCTATAATTTTATCTATCTTCACGAACCCATGCAAAGTCTATTTAACGTTGCGTAAGTAACATTAGAGCCACAGGAAAAGTTTGTTTCACGTTTGAGCTAAACCAATGAAGCTACTTTACCTTTTTAATTTTTTTCTTTCACGCTTCAGTTTTCCAGAACCTCTGTGCTCTTGGATTGTTCGGAGACAGCTGTAGACAGTATGGTTTGGCTGCACTCCAAGCAAGATGCGACGTTCTTCTGTTATCTGCTTGGACACGCAGAGCTGCAGGCTGATGAAAACGCGTCGGTGCGCTCTTTCAGAAACGCTTTCTGGCTGTAACTGAACTCAAATAAATAGAGACACGTGAATCACTTGCACGTTCAAAGTCTATGCTTAAAAACCGAAGGCAGAGTCTTCTAGCATGATTCTCTTGCACAAACGTCTGTCTATGAAGGTAATGTGTTACGTTGAATTTCGTATTTATGGAAAGATTACTGGCTCGAAAGCAGAACGACTGGAGATGCCTTAAGGCGTATATTAAATGCTGTGCGCCGGCCGATGTGGCCGAGCGGTTCTAGACGCCTAAGTCTAGAACCGCGCGACCGCTACGGTCGCAGGTTCGAATCCTGCCTCGGGCATGGATGTGTGTGATGTCCTTAGGTTAGTTAGGTTTAAGTAGTTCTAGGTTCTAAGGCACTGATGACCTCAGATGTTAAGTCCCATAGTGCTCAGAGCCATCAAATGCTGTGCGGGCGCAGGAAATTTGTTTAGTGTATCTGCTGAAGATCTATGTGGATTTTATCCGTAACAGATTTCTTTTGTGTGGTAGCTACAGTAAGTTATATTTTCTGGATGTATTTTTTTCAATGCATTCAACACTTTGTTACCTCCCTCGTCGGAACCCTATAGATCAAAAATCTCTCTCTAGTGTGCCTGCGGCCAGGAGGACGACAGTTCCAATGGAGGGGCATGGCCAATTTTCTTCCACATCTTACCCCGCTTCGATACTGTGCTCTGTCTCCATGCTCTCGGCGCCGACGAGGCTTTCATCCTTTATCTTCCTTCCATTTTTCTCTCGATCCCCCTTCCAAAAAGATATGTAAGTTTTAAAAATCTTCATTTCACTTCTATTCTGTTGTTGTTGTTGTTGTTGTTGTTGTTGTGTTCAGTCCTGAGACTGGTTTGATGCAGCTCTCGATGCTACTCTATCCTGTGCAAGCTTCTTCATCTCCCAGTACCTACTGCAACCTACATCCTTCTGAATCTGCTTAGTGTATTCATCTCTTGGTCTCCCTCTACGATTTTTAACCTCCACGCTGCCCTCCAGTACTAAATTGGTGATCCTTTGATGCCTCAGAACATGTCCTACCAACCAATCCCTTCTTCTGGTCAAGTTGTGCCACAACTCCTCTTCTCCCCAATTCTATTCAATACTTCCTCATTAGTTATGTGATCTACCCATCTAATCTTCAGCATTCTTCTGTAGCACCACATTTCGAAAGCTTCTATTCTCTTCTTGTCAAAACTGGTTATCGTCCACGTTTCACTTCCATACATGGCTACACTCCATACAAATACTTTCAGAAACGACTTCCTGACACTTAAATCTATACTTGATGTTAACAAATTTCTCTTCTTCAGAAACGCTTTCCTTGCCATTGCGTCTACATTTTATATCCTCTCTACTTCGACTATCATCAGTTATTTTACTCCCTAAATAGCAAAACTCCTTTACTACTTTAAGTGTCTCATTTCCTAATCTAATTCCCTCAGCATCACCCGACTTAATTCGACTACATTCCATTATCCTGTTTTGCTTTCGTTGATGTTCATCTTGTACCCTCCTTACAAGACACTGTCCATTCCGTTCAACTGCTCTTCCAAGTCCTTTGCTGTCTCTGACAGAATTACAATGGCATCGGTGAACCTCAAAGTTTTTATTTCTTCTCCACGGATTTTAATACCTACTCCGAATTTTTCTAATGTTTCCTTTACTGCTTGCTCAATATACAGATTGAATAACATCGGGGAGAGGCTACAACCCTGTCTCACTCCTTTCCCAACCACTGCTTCCCTTTCATGCCCCTCGACTCTTTATAACTGCCATCTGGTTTCTGTACAAATTGTAAATGGCCTTTCGCTCCCTGTATTTTACCCCTGCCACCTTCAGAATTTGAAAGAGAGTATTCCAGTCAACATTGTCAAAAGCTTTTTCTAGTCTACAAATGCTAGAAACGTAGTTTTGCCTTTCCTTCATCTATTTTCCAAGGTAAGTCGTAGGGTCAGTATTGCCTCACGTGTTCCAATATTTCTACGAAATCCAAACTGATCTTCCCTGAGGTCGGCTTCTACCCGTTTTTCCATTCGTCTGTAAAGAATTCGCGTTAGTACTTTGCAGCTGTGACTTATTACACTGATAGTTCGGTAATTTTCACAATTGTCAACACCTGCTTTCTTTGGGATTGGAATTATTATATTCTTCTTGAAGTCTGAGGGTATTTCGCCTGTCTCATACATCTTGCTCACCAGATGGTAAAGTTTTGTCAGGACTGGCAGTAGTTCCATTGGAACGTTGTCTACTCCGTGGGCCTTGTTTCGACTCAGGTCTTTCAGTGTTCTGTCAAACTCTTCAAGCAGTATCATATCTCCCATTTCATCTTCATCTACCTCCTCTTCCATTTCCATAATGTTGTCCTCAAGAACATAGCCACTGTATAGACCCTCTATATACTCCTTCCACCTTCCTGCTTTCCCTTCTTTGCTTAGAACTGGGTTTCCATCTGAGCTCTTGATATTCATACAAGTGGTTCTCTTTTCTCCAAAGGTCTCTTTAATTTTCCTGTAGACAGTATATATCTTACCCCTCGTGAGATAAGCCTCTACATCCTTACATTTGTCCTCTAGCCATCCCTGCTTAGCCATTTTGCACTTCCTGTCCATCTCATTTTTAAGACGTTTGTATTCCTTTTTGCCTGCTTCACTTACTCATACAAGGCGCTATTTCTTTCTTTTGCTTGGAGTAATTCTGTCATCAGCCTTGAGACAGTAGTTATGAACTTATAGCATTACAGTACAGGGTGTTTATAAATGAATATCGTGGTTTTAACGCTTTATAATATTTACTATATTTAACTTACAGTTATAAATGATATGTCAAATGAAAGAGCAACTCACAACATTTTTCGAAAGAACCTTATAAAGGTTCAATGTTTTTTTTTTTTTTTTTTTTTTTTTGTGGTTTTCGGGCGCACAACTTCAATGGTCATTAGCGCCCTGACTACTCTAAGAATGCACCGCGAGGCACAAGTTGACAACAACAACTAAAAGGGAAAACACAATAAAAGACAGACTGACAGGCATAGGATTAAAAAACATCATCAAATGTCCTTAGCGAGGTTTGTCAAATTGATAAAACAAAGAACACGAGCAGCTGCTCGTGGGTCATCCGCTAAAATGGCATCTAAAGTAGTAGGCAGGTTAAGATCGAGGCGCAGTGTTTTAAGATTGGGACAGGACATTAAAATGTGACGAACTGTCAGCAAGTGCCCACATGGGCAGAACGGCGCCGGCGCAGCCGTCAGCAGATGGCGATGGCTGAACCGGCAGTGTCCAATTCTTAACCTTGCTAAAACGACCTCCTCCCGCCGAGAAGGGCGTGAGGAGGACGTCCAAGCCACGGGAAGAGGTTTTAAGGCCCGAAGCTTGTTGTCGGTAAGTGCAGCCCAATCGGCATGCCACAGCGACACAACGCGCCGACAAATGACCCTGCTAAAATCGGACGAAGGGACACAACAAGAAGCTGTCCGAGGCTGGAGGACCGCAGCCTTGGCCGCGGCATCTGCAGCTTCGTTCCCAGGGATACCGACATGGCCAGGAACCCACATAAAGCTAACCGGCGTACCGACGTCCACCAGCTGCTGAAGAGAGCGTTGGATCCGGTGTACGAAAGGGTGAACCGGGTACGGATCACTGAGGCTCTGGATGGCGCTCAGGGAATCTGAGCAGATGACATAAGCAGAATGTCGGTGGCGGCAGATGTACAGAACAGCCTGGTAGAGGGCAAAGAGCTCAGCTGTGAAGACCGAACAATGGCCATGGAGCCGGTATTGGAAACTTTGTGCCCCGACAATAAAGGAACACCCGACCCCGTCATTGGTCTTAGAGCCATCTGTATAAATGAAAGTCATGTTGTTGAACTTCGAACGAAGTTCCAAAAAACGGGAGTGGTAGACCGAACCGGGGGTGACCTCTTTTGGGAGCGAGCTGAGGTCGAGGTGAACGCGGACCTGAGCCTGGAGCCAAGGTGGCGTGCGGCTCTCGCCCACTCGAAAGGTTGCAGGGAGTGAAAAATGAAGGTGTTGAAGGAGGCGACGAAAGCGAACTCCAGGGGGTAGCAAGGCAGAGACATACAACCCGTATTGAAGGTCAAGAGAGTCGTCAAAAAAGGAACGATAAGAAGGATGGTCGGGCATTGACAGTAGCCGACAGGCATACCGACAAAGCAGTATATCGCGCCGGTAGGTGAGTGGCAATTCGCCAGCGTCAGCATGAAGACTCTCTACGGGACTGGTATAAAATGCTCCGATCGCAAGTCGTAAACCCCGATGTTGTATGGAGTTGAGGCGGCGTAAGATGGATGGCCGTGCAGAGGAGTATACGAAGCTCCCATAATCCAGCTTGGAGCGGACGATCGACCGATATAGACGAAGTAGGACGGTTCGATCCGCTCCCCACGACATACCACTGAGAACACGGAGGACATTTAAAGAACGGGTACAACGGGCGGCCAAATATGACACATGTGGAGACCAGCTAAGTTTCCTGTCAAAGGTAAGGCCTAAAAATTTGATTGTCTCCACGAGTGGGAGAGCAACGGGACCGAGTCGTAAGGACGGTGGGAGAAACTCTTTGTAGCGCCAGAAGTTAATACAGACCGTCTTCTCGGCAGAGAAACGGAAGCCATTGGCGACACTCCAGGAGTAAAGACGGTCAAGAGAACGCTGAAGACAGCGCTCCAAGACACGTGGACACTGCGCGCTGCAATAGATGGTAAAATCGTCCACGAAAAGGGAGCCTGATACATCAGCTGGGAGGCAATCCATTATTGGATTGATCGCGATGGCGAAGAGAGCGACGCTCAAAACTGAGCCCTGTGGCACCCCATTCTCCTGGCGAAAGGTGTCGGACAGGACAGAACCCACACGTACCCGAAACTGTCGATCCATTAAAAAGGAACGAATAAAAAGAGGGAGGCGACCGCGAAAGCCCCACGTATGCATGGTGCGGAGAATGCCCGCCCTCCAACAGGTGTCGTAAGCCTTCTCCAAATCAAAGAACACAGCCGCGGTCGGGCGCTTCCGCAAGAAGTTATTCATGATGAAGGTCGACAAGGTAACCAGATGGTCGACAGCAGAGCGGCGCCTTCGAAATCCACATTGTACATTGGTAAGTAGGCGTCGAGACTCGAGCAGCCAAACCAATCGAGAGTTAACCATTCGCTCCATCACTTTACAGACACAGCTGGTAAGCGAGATGGGTCGATAACTGGAGGGCAAGTGCTTGTCCTTCCCCGGCTTAGGAATCGGGACAACAATAGACTCGCGCCAGCATGCGGGAACATGTCCCTCAATCCAGATGCGATTGTATGTACGAAGAAGAAAACCTTTACCCGCAGGAGAAAGGTTCTTCAGCATCTGAATATGAATAGAATCAGGCCCTGGAGCGGAGGACCGTGATCGGCCAAGTGCGGTTTCGAGTTCCCGCATGGTGAATGGGGCATTATAACTTTCACAATTCGAGGAGCGGAAGTCACGTGGCCTAGCCTCCTCGGCCTGTTTGCGGGGGAGGAAGGCAGGGTGGTAATGAGCGGAGCTCGAAACCTCGGCGAAAAAGCGGCCGAAGGCATTGGAGACAGCCTCAGGGGCCACAAGGACTTCATTCGCGACCTTCAAGCCAGAAATTGGGGAGTGGACCTTAGTGCCAGATAGCCGGCGCAGGCTACCCCAGACAACAGAAGAAGGAGTAGAACTGTTGAAGGTGCTGGTGAAAGCAGCCCAGCTGGCTTTCTTGCTTTCTTTAATAATACGACGACACTGAGCACGTAATCGTTTATAATTAATACAATTCGCCACTGTAGGGTGGCGTTGAAAGGTGCGTAAAGCACGTCGACGAGCACGTATAGCGTCCCTACATGCTGCGGTCCACCAGGGGACCGGTACGCGACGTGGAGAAGAGGTAGGGTGAGGGATGGAATATTCAGCAGCAGCGAGAATGACTTCCGTGAGGTGTGCGACCTGACGATCGCAGCTTGTGAAGGTTTGATCCTGAAAGGTCGCCCTGGAAGAGAAGAGCCCCCAGTCTGCCTTGGAGATGGTCCAACGAGAGGAGCACGGAGAGGGAGTATGCTGCAGGAGATGGATAATACACGGGAAGTGGTCGCTCGAATATGTATCAGCAAGGGCATACCACTCAAACCGGCGAGCAAGTTGGGGAGTACATATAGAGAGGTCTAAATGGGAATAGGTATGAGATGTGTCCGAAAGAAAAGTAGGGGCGCCAGTATTGAGGCAGACAAGATTGAGCTGGTTGAAAAGGTCTGCTAACAAGGAGCCCCTCGGGCAGGATGCTGGAGAGCCCCAAAGAGGATGGTGGGCATTGAAGTCTCCAGTTAACAAAAATGGTGCAGGTAGCTGAGCAACAAGTTGCGTCATGTCTGCCCTGGTAACGGCAGATGACGATGGAGCGTAAACGGTACAAAAGGAAAACGTAAAAGTGGGGAGAGTAATGCGGATGGCAACTGCCTGCAGGCCGGTGTGCAACGTGATGGGATCGTAGTAAATATCATCCCGGACCAGCAACATAACCCCTCCATGAGCTGGGATACCTACCACAGGGGGTAGGTCAAAACGCACAGAGGTGTAGTGTGCCAAGGCAATTTGATCGCATGGGCGTAGCTTCGTTTCCTGGAGGGCTACGACGAGCGGACGATGCGAGCGGAGCAGCAACTTCAAGTCCTCTCGGTTGGAGCGAACGCTGCGAATATTCCAGTTAATAAGTGCCATCGGAAGAAAAGGAAGATGAGAGAAGGGGTCACCTCGAAGGCCGCTGAGGGCCTGGCTTCGAGCGTGCACTGCCGCCGCTATCAGTAGGCGGACAGTCATCGTCCATTGGTTCTATAGGTTCATCGGCCATCTTGGGAAGATGGCCGGGAGGGGGAGCTTCCTCCGCCGGTGAACGGCCAGATGTTCGGCTACCAGCGGTGCGGCCAGGCGAAAGGGATGACGGCCTGGGGCGGCAACCGCAGGGTGGCGCAGGAGAAGAAATGCGCCGTGGCGGAGAAGGAGAACTGTGCTTCCTATTAGCCTTCTTGGATGGTCGTTTGGTGGAAGTACCGGACGAAGGCTGGGAGGTCGAGGTACGTAGGAAGTCTGCACGGGATGGTTCCTTCTTGAAGGCCCGTGCATCTGACTTCTGGGTCTTCGTCTTAGCAGAAGCTGATGAAGGGGCTGGTGTCTGTGGGGTGATGGGACGAAGAGGAGACGTCGACCGCGCGATCTTAGCACTGGCCGAACGGACGACCGTGGTGCTGAAGGTCAGATCGCATGTCTGGGTTGCCACCTCCCGGGTAGTCCGAGGAGAGGCGAGGACAGTGCTGTATTTCCCCGCTGGGAGCAGCGTGGGCTTCCTACTAGCTAATAGCTTGCGAGCAGCCGAGGTGGACACTTTCTCTTTGACTCGAATTTCCTGGAGACAGCGTTCTTCCTTATAGACAGGACAGTCGCGGGAGGATGCGGCATGGTCACCCTGACAGTTCACACAACGAGGAGACGGAGGTGGACAGTCACCCTCATGGGCATCCCTGCCACAAGTGACACATTTAGCCGCATTGGAACAAGACTGTCGAGTGTGATTGAAACGCTGACACTGGTAGCAGCGCGTAGGTGTCGGGACATAGGGGCGAACAGAAATAACCTCGTAGCCCGCCTTGATGCGCGATGGCAGCTTAACACTATCGAAGGTTAAGAAAAGTGTCCGGGTCGGTACAAGGTCATTGTTGACCTTTTTCATGACCCGATGGACAGCCGTCACGCCCTGCTCAGCGAGGAAAGATTGAATCTCCTCGTCAGTCAAACCGTCGAGGGATCTAGTGTAGACCACACCACGAGACGAATTCAAAGTTCGGTGAGCCTCCACCCGGACAGGGAATGTGTACAGGAGTGTGGCCCGAAGCAGTTTTTGTGCCTGAAAGGCGCTCTCAGTTTCTAGTAATAAGGTACCGTTACGCAACCTGGTACAAGATTTGACAGATCCGGCTATGGCATCTACGCCCTTCTGGATAACGAAAGGGTTGACAGAGGAAAAATCCTTTCCGTCCTCAGATCGAGAAACTACGAGGAACTGTGGGGCAGGCGGTAGTATTTTTGTCACAGTTGGCTGGTCACGTTTCCGTTTGTGGGTCGACGTCGAAAGCGATGGAGGAGAATCCATTGCGGAGGAATCCCCCATGATTGCCAGCGTCTCCGATGGCGCGCTCCTTCCTTGTGGGGACCCTCTCAGAGGGCACTCCCGCCTTAGGTGAATGTTTACACCTCAGGTCACACCTCCCGAGAAACAGACGGAGGGACCAATCGGCATGGTCAGAAGGTATCAGCTCAGGCAATCACCCCTCCCCGGGCCTGGCCTTTACCAGGGGGTACGCGCGTGCCTTACATGTCTACCCAGGGCGGGGACTTACGCGTTACCCCGTCACCGGCTACGCGTGCGAACGCGTGGGTCGGCCTTCAGACACGCACAGGGAGGAAGGAAGAAGAGGAAAAAGAAGAGAGAGGGAGAAAGAGGACAGACTGTCTCAAACGCCGAGGCGGAGACCAGAGAAGGCAAGGAGAAGAAGGCAATGAGAAAGCAAGGAGAAGGAGGCAAGGAGAAGGCAAGGAGAAGAAGGCAAGGAGAAGGCAAGGAGAAGTCAAGGGAAAAAGTAAGGAAGACAGTGAAGTGGAGAAGAGCAAAGAAAGGAACCAACAAAAGGAAGGAAGAAACGAGAAGGAAAAACCAAAAAGACCACGATTATAGGTCGTGAAACCGTCCGTCTCCGGACGCAGGCGCTAACTACCCCCGTGAGGGGGATGGACTCCTTTTAGTCGCCTCTTACGACAGGCAGGAATACCTCGGGCCTATTCTAATCCCCGGACCCGCAGGGGGGAGGTTCAATGTGGGCACCATTTGTCACACAAAATGGCTCTGAGCACTATGGGACTTAACTTCTGAGGTCATCAGTCCCCTAGAACTTAGAATTACTTAAACCTAACTAACCTAAGGACATCACACACATCCATGCCCGGGGCAGGATTCGAACCTGCGACCGTAGCGGTCGCGCGGTTCCGGACTGAAGCGCCTAGAACCGCTCGGCCACTGCGGCCGGCTATTTGTCACACGGCACACATCAAGTCTATAGCCGAGTTCTTCCCAAACGTTGATAAGTGTGTCTTCAGTGATTGTAGCCAACAGCTGCTTCAATCCGGTTTCTTAATTCAGGGAGGTCTGCTAGTAGCGGAGGCACGTACACACAATCCTTGATGAAGCCACAAAGCAAAAAATCGCATGAAGTTAGGTCGGGTGAAGGTGGAGGCCATGCAAAGCAAGCCCTGTCATTGGCCCCCTTGCGGCCTATCCAGCGCTTGGGTACAATGAAGTTCAACCAATCGCGTACTTCGCTCTGCCAGTGCTCTCATTGAACATTTATAAAGTTCTTGGTAAAACTGTTTCAGTTGCTCTTTCATTTGAGATATCATTTATACTTGTAAGTTTAATGTAATAAATATTATAAAGCGTTAAAACCCCGATATTCATTTATAAACACGCTGTATATTTCTCATCATTCCTGCAGAGACATTATTGATACTCGCATGTACCTCCACCGGCCCATCTGATATCAAATTTACAGGACATGCTAGGACGCTGCCGAAATTGAATGGCCATAATATATAAACTGTTATTAAAATTACGTTGTTACGGGAACAAGTCTATCGACGTCCGGTATGTTAACACTATTTTGATACGGGCGGTATCTGTGGTCTTAGTGCATAGCTTGAGACCTTCGCTCTAAATGTAGCCAACAATTAAAATCTTTTGGCATCTATTAGCTGTGTATGCATTAAAATGTGAGGTGATCCCTCAGAAGGAAACGAGAGTACCGACGTCCCTGTATTTTCTAGTGAAGTACACAGAAGGCGGTTGTCATTTGTGGACGTTGTAACCCAAGCACATGCAATGCGACATCTTAATGCAGTGCAAGTTGCAGGGGGCTGTCTGTTTTATCCAAAGAGGATGGACTTCCCGTCGTGTTACTGCAGATGGCACTGCCACTCCACGTGTCATCCAGTGGTTGTGGACACGCTACACTGTAGCGGCTACAGGGCGACGGTCAATACCCAAGGCGAGCCATACAAGGTCGCCGATGCATTAAAACCCCACGTGAAGACCAATATATTGCTGTCTCTGCACTGCGGCGTCGTACGGATACCACCAGAGCAGTGCAAGACGATCTCGAAAGGACCAGTGGGGCCGCTGTGGCCGATCAGACTAAGGAACACGTTACGAGAAAGGACCTTACGACCCAGATGTCCTGTTCTAGTACCCCCTTCGTCACGACATCATCTTGCAGCTCGCCTCCAGTTCTGTCGTTCCCGTGTCAACTGGCATCTTCGTCACTGGTGAAACGTGTTAGTCGCAGGCGAGTCCAGATATCCTCTGATGCACGGTGATGGCCGTGCTCGTGTGAAGAGATCCGTGGTGAGCGGTACCTGTCAAATGTTATCCAGGAAATCGACAGATTTCCAAGGTTCTGTGATGCTGTGGGGAAGTTTCAGTGTTGACAGACATACTGATGTTGTCGTCGTCCAAGGTCGCCATACCGCCAGGCAGCACATCGAACAGTTCCTGTTTGATTATGTAATGGTTGCTGCGTACCGTGGTGGCCATGGATTCCTTCTCATACACGAGAATGCCAGGGCCCATATGGCGGGCGTCACCAGCGATGTCTTGCGAATCCTAAATACTGAAGTAATGGAATGGCCGGTAGTGAGACCAGACCTGAAACCTCATCGTGTTTAAGTGGGAAACTCTTGACAGAAGTGTTCGTGGTAGTCCTGTTCCATCAGACTCTCGAATAACTCTCATGCCCTCTAATCGAAGAATAGGGACGAATACCATAGGGGGACATCCGCAGACTTATACGAAGCATGCTACGTAGGTATCAGGCTGCGACGAACGCCAACGGAGGGCAACAAGGGAGATAAACTTCAATGTGGGAACACACGAGACAATACTGATCCTACGACTTCTCTTAGAAGGTAGGTTACGGAAAGTCCTACCTAAATTGACAGCATTTGTAGACCAGTGTTGACTGAAATCTTGGAAATTGTGAAGGTAGCAGGGGTGAAATACAGGGAGCGACAAGTTATTTTCAACTTGTACAGGAACCAGACGGCAGTAATAAGAATCGTGGGGCATGAAAGAGAGGCAGTGGTTGAAAAGGGAGTGAGGAAGGGCTGTAGCCTATCCACGTTGTTATTCAATCTGTACATTGGACAATCAGTAATGGAAAAGAAAAATTTGGAGTTGGAATTGAAATTCTGGAAGAAGAAATAAAAACTCTGAGGTTGGCAGGTGACATTGTAATTCTGCCAGAGACAGCAAAGTATTTGAAGGAGCACTTTACCGAAATAGGCACTATCTTGGAATGTGGCTATAAGATGAACATCAACAAAAGCAAAACAAGGATAACGGGATATAGTTCGAATGAAATGAAATGTCGTGTGGCTAGGGACTCCCGTCGGGTAGACCGGTCGCCTGGTGCAAGTATTTTTAATTGACTCCACTTCGGCAACTTGCGTGTCCATGGGGATGAGATGATTATGAAGACAACACAACACCCAGTCCCTGAGCGGAGAAAATCTCCGACCCAACCGGAAATCGAACCCGGGCCTCTTTGCATGGCATTCCGCCGCGCTGACCACTCAGCTATCGAGGCGGACTGTAGTCGAATTAAATCAGGCGATGTTAAGGGACTCAGATTAGGCAACGAGACAGAGGGGTAAGTGAGTTTTGCTATTTGGGCAGCAAAATAACAGACGACGGCCAAAGTAGAGAGGATATAAAATGTAGACTGGCAATGGTACGAAAGGTGTTTCTCAAAAACAGAAATTTGTTAAACTCGGCATAGATTTAAGTATCAGGAAGCTTTTTCAGGAAGTATTTGTATGGAGTGTAGCCACTTATGCAAGTGAAACATGGATGACAAAGTTCAGACAAGAAGAAAATAGAAGCTTCCTAAGTGAGGCGCTACAGGTTAGTGCCGAAGATTAGATGGGTCGATCACGTAACTAATGAGGAGGTACAGAATAAAATTGGAGAGACAGTACATTTGTGAGATAACTTGACCGAAAGAAGGAATCGGTTGACAAGACACATTCTGAGACGAAGGCATCACCAATTTAGTATTGGTGGGCAGCGCGGAGGGTAAAAATCGTAGAGGGAGACCAAGAGGTGAATACAGTAAGCAGATTCAGAGCTATACAGGTTGCAGCAGTTATTTGAAGGTGAAGAGGCTCACAGACGATAGAGTAGCGTGGAGAAATGCATCAAATCAGTCTTCGAACTGAAGACCACAACAACAACAACAACAACAACAACAACAACAACGTATTCGGACCAGCAGTAGCTGTAGGGAGCGTGGCTCTGTGCTGGCGGCCACGGAGCAGCTGGTGGGGTCACGTTGCAGCGGCGGGCACGTGCAGATAGCGCGTGCGGCGCGGCGCCCCCGCCTCATCGACCAGCGGGCGCGACCGGGCCCGCCAGCGCCCCGTCGCACGTCGCCTGCGCTGGCTTCCTCCAGGGATCACCCACATTCGAGATGCCTGTCCCCACGCGCCTTACTCCTGCCAACGACAATATGGCGGCAACGTGGGATTGCTTAGGCGCGGCGCAGGAAGGCTCTGAAGTTAAGCTTAATAACAACACTTCTTTTTCCGCAATCCCCCTTTCAGGAAATATACTTAGTTCAGCGTGTAAGGACAATCCCTGAGTGCGATTCTGGACGGTTGTAAAATACTCATATACCGCTGCGAAACCCTCTACAGACGAAAAAAATTAAAAAAAAAACAATAATTGGAGTCGCGAATTTCATCAGATGTAAGAACAGGTGTGTTTCAGACAGGGTAACAAATCTGGTAATTAAGGCAGACTTACACAGATTTATACTTTCAGGCATCTTACTTTTCTCATTGCCCAGGCACGTAAGTAGGCTGTTACACTGTAGCCGGCCGTGGTGGACGAGCGGTTCTAGGAGCTGCAGTCTGGAACCGCGCGACCGCTACGGCCGCAGGTTCGAATCCTGCCGCAGGCATGGATGTGTGTGATGTCCTTGGGTTAGTTAGGTTTAAGTAGTTCTAAGTTCTAGGGGACTGATGACCTGAGAAGTCTAGGCGCTGCAGTCTGGAACCGCGCGACCGCTACGGTCGCAGGTTCGAATCCTGCCGCAGGCACGGATGTGTGTGATGTCCTTGGGTTAGTTAGGTTTAAGTAGTTCTAAGTTCTAGGGGACTGATGACCTGAGAAGTTAAGTCCCATAGTGCTCAGAGCCATTTGAACCATTTTGTAACACTGTACTGATGACAGATGATTTCTTTCAACTTCCTGGTTGATTAAGGCTGGGGACATACGAGTGGAATGTTTTCACACAACAGTACACGCAATGCGGCCAGTGCTAAATTCGCTGGAACGGCATTACGGTAGTTCCCAGGTTTTTTTTCTTTAACTCACTGGGGCAATTTGGCACCGGAGATTTAAAACAGTACATGTTCTTAAATCGCAACGTAACTATAATTTGCCACTGTGCCGGTACCTATGAACGTGACAACGGAGGACCAACGACGTGCGATGGGCAGGGCCGTGGGGCGAGGTTTCGTGTGTGTGTGTGTGTGTGTGTGTGTGTGTGTGTGTGTGGTACACCGACGAAAAACAGTTTCGTTCTGATATTGCGATCGGTACATATCGGTAATCTCTGCGTCGACTGCCTTGCTTACTTGGTATAATAAGTACGAAAATCAATCAATCCAGTGGTGCCTGATGTCTAACTGTTCAGGAAGCTGGAACTGTATGTGATCCCGGCAGCCCAGGAGTATTTTCATCGCCACTCATCGCTAGATGCTCTATTAATTGATGTTGGACACACGTACACGTTCACCAGATGCTATAATGCATAACTGTTTGAAAGTTGCGGCTGGCAGCAGTTGAAAACATGACGTCATAGTCATGTGGAGTACGGTCTTGTGCCAACACGTAAAGAGCAGAACTAGGAAGAAAAGTGACACTGCTACAGGGGCCTAAGCACCTATTGTTTACGAGTGTATTACATTTTTGGTTTTATTGTTTAGATTCTGAGAAGTTATAGAATGTTTTAAAAACTTAAATTTCACGTAAATTTCACGTAAATTTCAGAGTAGTATTTTGTAAAAAATATTTCTGAAAGTTTTATTACAAGTTTTCAAAAACTTCTGATTTTCCTGGCTGGGGTGGGGTGGCGGGGCAGGGGGTGTGTGTGTTATGGTTGAAGAGATACGTTATGGCACCTGAAATGCTAGAAAATAACCACTTACTGTGGCGACGGGCCGAGTCCTATGCCTGCGCGGCGGGCTGTGGAAAGGAATGTGCACACACAAAAATCGACTCGTCTGCTACGCCTAAAAAAAAAAACTGTTTTAAGTATATGAAGCAAAGCTACATAGTTTCCATAGTTAATTTCTCGGTAAAATTTTTACTTTTCACATAAAAAAATAACGATTCTGAATTTGTGTTGCGTTCTCCGCTATACAGTCACTCTCATTACGTTTTGAGGATACTACACTATGAGATCAAAAGTGTCCGGCCATCTGGCTGAAAATGACTTCCAAGTTCTTGGCGCCCTCCATCGGTAATACTGGAATCCAATATGGTGTTGGCCCACCCTTAGCCTTGATGACAGCTTCCACTCTCGCAGGCATACTTTCAAACAGGTGCTGGAAGGTTTCTTGCGGAATGGCAGTCCATTCTTCACGGAGTGCTGCGCTGAAGAGACGTATCGATGTCGGTCGGGGAGGCCTGGCACGAAGTCGGCGTTCCGAAACATTCCAAAGGTGTTAGATAGGATTCAGGTCAGGACTCTGTGCAGGCCAGTCCATTACAGGGATGTTATTGTCGTGTAACCACTCCGCCACAGGCCGTGCATTATGAACAGGTGCTCGATAGTGTTGAAAGATGCAATCGCCATCCCCCAATTGCTCTTCAACAGTGGGAAGCAAGGAGGTGTTTAAAACATGAATGTAGGCATGTACTGTGATAGTGCCATACAAAACACGAGGTGCAAGCCCCCTCCATGAAAAACACGACCACACCATAACACCATCGCCTCCGAATTTTACTGTTGGCACTATACACGCTGCCGCATGGCGATCATCGGGCATTCGCCATACCCGCACCCTGCCATCGAATCTCCACATTGCGTACAGTGATTCGTCACTCCACACAACGTTTTTCCACTGTTCAATCGTCCAATGTTTACTATCCTTACACCAAGTGAGGAGCACAACGTTTTTCCACTGTTCAATCGTCCAATGTTTACGCCCCTTACACCAAGTGAAGCGTCGTTTGGCATTTACCGGCGTGATGTGTGGCTTATGAACAGCCTCTCGACCATCAAATCCAAGTTTTTTCACCTCCCGCCTAACTGTCATAGTAATTGCAGTGGATCCTGATGCAGTTTGGAATTCCTGTGTGATAGTCTGGGTAGATGTCTGCCTATTACACATTACGGCAACGGCCTTGCCGCAGTGGATACACCGGTTCCCGTCAGATCACCGAAGTTAAGCGCTGTCGGGCGTGGCCGGCACTTGGATGGGTGACCGTCCGGGCCGCCAAGCGCTGTTCCGTTTTCGGGGTGCACTCAGCCTCTTGATGCCAACTGAGGAGCTACTCGACCGAATAGTAGCGGCTTCGGTCAAAGAAAACCATCATGACAGGGAGAGCGGTGTGCTGACCACACGCCCCTCCTATACGCATCCTCATCTGAGGAGGACACGGCGGTTGGATGGTCCCGATGGGCCACTTGTGGCCTGAAGACGGAGTGCTATTACACATTACGCCCCTCTTCAGCAGTCGGTGGTCTCTGTCAGTCAACAGACGAGGTCGGCCTGTACGCTTTTGTGCTGTACGTGTCCCTTCACGTTTCCACTTCACTATCACATCGGAAACAGTGGACCTAGGGATGTTTAGGAGTGTGGATATCTAGCGTATGGACGTACGATACAAGTGACATCCAATCACCTGACCACGTTCGAAGTCCGTGAGTTCCACGGAGCGCTCCATTCTGCTCTCTCACGAAGTCTATTGACTACTGAGGTCGCTCATATGAAGTACCTGGCAGTAGGTGGCAGCACAATGCACCTAATATGAAAAACTTATATTTTTTGGGGGTGTCCGGATACTTTTGATCACGTAGTGTATTAGATAAAAATTTATTCTTTCTCATCTTATAGTCTCACATTGTAGCTTGATAATAAGCTGGAACTTGTTTCGTCACTGATCATAGTTATTATGGTACTTCGAATAAGTAACCGACTGCACGTACTTCGAAAAGTTTGCAGTGAAAAATGTAATCGCTGACTAAATTTGGAGCATTTTGGGCCATACATTGCTATGTAGCTGCAAGAAGATCCATAACTCTTTCCAGTCTCTAGTAAGTCGGTGATGTATACTAGCAATGGACAGAATGTCTTTAATGTAGCAACCTGATTCTCCCAATACGCAGAGTTGTGTCTCATTTTTCTCTTTCGAATGTGTGATATGAAGCAAGTCGTGGTCACACTTGCACTAAGTGATATGTTTATTTTAAAATTTGAGACGCACAATCACAGATACTGCGGCAAAGTTAGCTATATACTTTAAGCAGCATTTTTTCTTGTTATCTCTAACCGTTTCATTCATAAAACACACAGTTAACTGTAATCGTTAACAAAGTTCACAAAAAATTCAAGTAACGGCGTTGTAATAACTATTTATATTGCAACAAAATTACAACAGAACTTCAAGAAACTTTAACACAGTGATAAATTTCTTAGAATGAACGCATAAGATGAGAGGATGTGCATCAATGGTATCGGTTATATTGGGAGAACGAATGTTCATGACGGTGATGGAAGTGTATCTGCTACAGATGTAGTCCGCAGCGAACAGGTTGGCTAAAAAAATCGTAAGAATACGCGTTTCAAATATCGGACAGCTTTCTGCAGATTTTTGGGAACGTAGTTCGTTCCTTTCTAGATTGTTTTCAACGGACTACTTGAATTCGTCCGAGCCGACAGCGCCCTTCAACCCGCCCTCCCCCTTTCGTCCAAAATCTATTTACGTTCATGTATTGTTATAATAACTGAAACCAGAAATTCCATGCACAATTAAATCTTAAAATATGAACGCATTCGTGTACTATTAAATGATTGAACATGCACAATTTAAAGGAAAAACATGCAATGTCAGAATTCAATTTTTTGTTGTGATGCATTTTATTTTAAAATAATGTAGAACAACCAGTTTTTCCAAATTCTCTAACGACCTTGGGTAGCTCTGTATGTTGAGCCGCTGAGCTAGCATTCGCTGGATTCTCGAACCGAGGCGGTTTGAATCCGTCCGCCGGCAACCCTGAAAATGATTTTCAGTGGTTTCTCATTTGTTTGTTCCCTTACTATAAACATTTATCATAAAATTCGGAGAGCATTCCGGAATACTCCTCCATTCTGAAGCCTGCTCTCCAGTGAACTGCTTCTGAGCTCCGTTGGAACGGAACGATCTGCAGAGTACATCAATAAACGTAATACTGCTTTCAAAGAGGTTGAGGGCAGAACTATTCATAGATAGATAACGTTTCGTGGAGTCGACAATTACTGATATCGATTTTGCAGCTAATTATATTCTCTCGCCTTGATAACGGCCTCAATCCAGTAAGAAAGACGGTTCAAGCTTATTCAGTTATGCCATATCCATTTTAAGCCTTCAGTGTTGATTAGATACCGTAGAGCTATCAAATTGCAGAGATCCCGAGTGCTAGGTTTGAGCCACTGTTCCAAAGACTCAGAATTTTTTTTATGGGATTGTGATCGGGTGATTTAGTGGGAAATAGGTTAGCTGAGTGTTCGTCGAATTACCAACGTATGTGTTGAGGACTGCGAACACAGCTTTTATCTTTGAAGACGGGAGTGTCCATAGCATATTCATGATTAAAGTGGAGAAGAAAGTTTAATACTTGCATCACAGAGGGTGCTGAAATAAACTCCCACGTCCATGTTCAGGTAACCCGAATGAGTGGGCCCAAGTCACGGTATAAGCAACACCCCTCACCACGCTGTTCCGAACTACGCCCTCCACACGCTGCCGGTTAAGTCTCATTGGGCCGTTGGTGCACTCGACGCCTTTCATCATTCGAAAAGAGGGAAACTGCGACTCCTCGAATCACACTACACGTCTCCAGTCAGCTTCTGTCCATCTTCTGTGTTGCTTGGCTCACTGAAGATATGCAGCCGCATGTGCCGCTGTGAGCAATAGCTACCTACATGGCCCCAAACGTCCATTGCACGCATTTCCCTTTGCAAAATTGGCTTGGAATCTGATTGAAATGGACCTGCATTCACTGACAGTAGCAAGTCCTCTCTGATTTATAACCGATTGTGATTGACAAAGCGTGACGACTCGTCTCCGGCCCTGTCGCTTAGGATCTTTTTCCTGCCACTGTTCTTACATGATGTTGCATGGCTGCCAATGGTACACCATTGCTTGTAGACCAGTTGGACACTTCATGTTGATGCATGAACAAACTGGGCGACTCCATTCATGTTGTGGTCAACAGCACGCCCTATCTGCCATGCTGCCCCGTCTCACGTTTACCTTCTTACAGCACCGATTCCTTGCAACCAAGTGGAGGAAACACATTTCACTGCTATATCTTACTTCGGCGTTGGTTGGTCAAATGATCGCCGGTTCCAGTTCTACACCATGTACAGAGTCACAAGTGGGACCAGAGTGCTCTTTGAAAGAGTGACTAAATACAAGAGGGCGATCAAAAAGTTGCCGTTCGAAGGCCGCACAGTCCAGAATTGATGTGCCAATAAGATAAAATCGCCGTGAGTATTGAGGTAACCATCCCACCGACGCACCAGGTGGGAGATACCTGTTGAGTAAACACAGTTTTCTGCTGCGTGAAGAAATCAGAAACTACCTGCTGCACATCCTCTTCAGACAGAAACCGTCGACCAACAAGGTCTTTTATAAGGAACCGGAGGCGTGATATAACCAAGTAGCGAGGTCAGGACTATAGGACGGGTGCTCGAGCGTCTCCCACTTGGGTTGGCGTAACTTCTGCTTTACGACATTTGCGATAAGGAGACGTCTTTAGTGTCTAATCGCGACGAGAATGGACTTTGCGCATAATTCCAAACTATGGTTTTCGACAGACATGCTGCCCCACACATTCTTCATTCTCCGATGAATGTCTACCGGCGTTTGTCCTTCGGCAACCAAGAAAAGAATAACTGTACGCTGGTCTTGTACCGACGCATTGGGTAATAAATGTCGCCAGAGTTTACGTTTCCGCATTTACCGCACACACATCGGAAAGAGACGAAGGCCACACCAATTCATATATGTCGATGTTTATAAACCCGCATCGGAGTCGCGATACGTTGCATATACGCTGCGGCAACGACATCAAATGGAAACTTTCTGTTTGCCTCCTTACATATTGTCCGACGAGGCTATAATTGTTGGCGGTGAACATGGCTTACCTGAAATTTGTAGTCCTTTTAATGACAATTATGCAAAACTTAAATATAGTGAGAGTTAAATGTGGTTCACTATTCCAAACAGTTTATTTCCACGAAATTCACCAAAGCTGAAAGAAATTTGGCTTTCAAAACTAATTACAAAATTTGTGTAGGCACTGTTTGATTTATGTGAGAAAAACATTACAAGACGGTTTCACCCTCGCACAAAGCTACTTCTCATTAAGTAATGTCGAATAAAAAAATGTGAAGCAGCAGCAAGTGATGACGTGCTGGTATAGAATAACGAATGCGCGCTGACTCGAAGGCTGGGTGCTGATGCGACCCAGATCGAACCTGGGCGTCGAATTAATCTGTTGAGCTTGTACACTCACCGGTATATAGTTTCTAGATAGTTCAAAACATGTGTAGATAAAAATTCTAAGTCAAGATCGCATATTTTATTTATGACCGGTTTCGGCACTTTGCCGAGCCATCCTCAGATTCATCTAAAATGCTGTCACATCACGACATCACACGTCGCCGTATTCTTAGAGCTAAATCGCCCGAAAATGAAAAATCGTAGTTTTTTTTTAATTGAGAACGTTAATCACTAGTTAAATACTGTTGCAGTGCCCGTAAGGCAACACATATGTACAAACTATCAACAGCAATGATAGCTGCATCGTCCATGACTGTATGTGAACGAGCTATCACTTCTAACGTTCATAACAGGATCTTCCTTGTCCTGTTATGAATATTACAAGTGATACATTTACATCCACTCATGGGCGATGCAGCTTCATTGCTGTCAATTGTTCGTACACACGTGTAGAAATATGGGTGGGCACTGTAACACGACTTGATTAGTGATTAACGTTGTCAATTTACATAACCAACCACGATTTTTCATTTCTGGGCGACTTAGCTCTAAGAATACGACGACGTGTACTGATTCTCACACAATGAACAGCATTTTAGACTAATCTGAGGATTGCTTGACGACAAGCCGAAACAGGTAATCAATAAAGAAAATTCGCGATCTTGACATAGAATTTTTATCCACACATTTTTTTAAAAATCGGCAGATCGTGTATCTCCCCATTGACAATGTCAATAATTCAGACGGTTTGCCCCACTACTCTTGATAAAAGCCGGATGTGGTTGAACGTAAGTTACCATACAACGAAGTTTACGCCATGCACAGATAGATGGTGCACAAACTTTCTGCTTTAGAGTAAATGATGCCTCTTGCGACGAAATTCAGCATTCGGCCACAGAACAAAAAGAAGAAAAAAAAGAGGGAAAGAAGGTGGCGGGCGGGAGAGAGGAGACCTTTTCCACTTCATCAATGGGATGTGCCATTTTGTTTTGGCTCCGCCAGTTACTGCGTCGTGACGCGGGGATTTCTATTTGTACATCATGACGTATCTACGAATAGCCAAAAGTAACGTAACTTTTTTTTTTCAAGGTAATATCTACAACTTTACGGCTATCCATCGTACACGCCGGCACGTGAGTACGAACACGTCGAAAACCAAGGAAGGCTGTACATCTCACCTGCCAAAAGACAATTTGAACTGTCAACAAGTCGAGGCCCCATCGTACTGGTCCCAAATCGTATCAGGATGGTTTGAGAACTCTGAGTGGAGGTGATGTGTGGAATCCTCCTTCGCTTAACCTCAGCCCAATTGAACGTAACTGGGATGCCTTCAAGCGAACTGCTGCGCCATCAACCCAGTTCCGAACAATGTCCGTGACCTGACTCGGCTAGAAGCTAGATGGCTCGCCAAATTCGAAACCTTGACCCCCATTCATACAATTGTCACCCGAATTAGTGGACAGGTCATTATCTTGTCAAATTCCTGGCCTCTTTTTTCGAATAAAAAACACATTAAATTAAAATGTGACCAACCGAAACTGCAATGTTTCAAAAACCAGTCAGCGACTATGCTCTCGCAGGTGACCATGTATCAGAGGGCAGAACTGTCCGTAGCTGAGAATGCGAGCAAAACGAATGCGGCAGCGAGTCAGATTGTGCATTATGACACGCACTAGATAGAATCAATAGTATGCTACGGCCTGTTGTCAAAACGGGGTTTTACCGACACGAAAAATGTTTCATTTCGTAATCTTTTTCGCAGTATTTGTGTAAAGTCAGCATGGTCGTCTCACCATAAATTTCCCCTTTCTCCCAAGTGTTATGCATAAAAATAAAATGAAGTGGGAGACCATAAAAGGCGAACAATGATACAGAACAACTATGAAAATGAAGTTTACTAGTAAGGAAACATTTTTCGGTCGGCCAGTAACAAAGAGCGGGAGTAGCCGAGGAGCGGAAGGAATCGAGGGTAAGATTTACATAGTAGATATTCTCCTCCAAGCGTGCTCCTCAACCAGGCCGTCAAGGTCCAAGGGCTGGAGGGGGGGAGGGGGGGATGTCGTCCGTGTCATCTGTCAGCTGATGCGCTATGGAGGGGCGTGTCGTCAGCAAACCTCTTTCTCGACCGTTTTCCCGAGTTTCCAGACCTTGGAGCCACCACTTCTCCATCAAGCAGCTCCTCAATTGGCATCGTGAGGCTGGGAGCACTCCGTACCAGTTCACCCAGTCAAATATTCATGGCAGTACCGGGAACTGAACGCAGGTCCTCTGCATAGCAACGATCTGCACTAACCACTTACCTACGGACGGGGGACAGGTATTCTCCCGAGCTGCTTACTGTACCTAGCTGTTATTCGAGTTAAAGTCTTTTTCTGTTTATGCACCACGACGGACGACAACCGCAGCAAAAAATCTTGTTTTAACTTGCATTAGCATGTTCCTTTACATTTCCAGGCACCCATTATATCACACACACACACACACACACACACACACACACACACACACACACACACACACACACACACACACACACTAGAAGACCGCTCGTGTTGCTACGTTCGTGGCAAGATTCCCTTGTTGCCCGTTCGTCTTGATCATCACTTTGAAGCCTACGCGATCCGGCGCCCACACCACCACTTACTTCGTTTAGTCTGTAAGGAGAGTCTTTTAGACTGCTTGGAAAACAAGTGTGGTATCACCGCTTGCTTTGCACAACGCTTATTGCTTCGGTCGGGAACCTCTTTTCAGCACTCTTTTGAACATAGGAAATTAGTGCGTGGAGCCAAGTGCGTAGCGGAGATAAAACTTAACCTGCAGTTCCGAAGAGCGAGCAGTCTTTCCAATCGTAAACGGCACAGTGAGGCTTGTGTACGTTGTTCCGTCTGTGAAAATGTCAAGCTTACACCGTGCGCGCCTTCACACTGTACAGAACGCCGCCCATCCTTTTAACTTACCTGGACCACACTGAGAGAAGACTAGTATTTTTCGGCCGCACGTTTTATACGAAAAAGTAGACGGTATGGACCAATGAGAGAATGGAATCACGTGGCAGGATTTTCATATTGAACCAATTCAGTTTATCATAATTTTACATAAACTGAATTTTATCAATTTTTTCCGATCGTGTGATAAGTGCTCACTCCTTGGGCCGCTTTGCTACTTGCTCTGGGCCCCATGCGGCCCGTGGGCGCCGTGTTGGACGCCCCAGCCTTACAAAATGGTTCAAATGGCTCTGAGCACTATGGGACTTGACATCCGAGGTCGTCAGTCCCCTCGAACTTAGAACTACTTAAACCTAACTAACCTAAGGATATCACACACATCCCAGCCCGAGGCAGCATTCGAACCTGCGACCCTAGCAGTCACGCGGTTCCGGACCGAAGTGCCTAGAACCGCTCGGCCACACCGCCCGGCCCAAATTTACAGCAACAAGGTTAGTCAGCATGGGGAGTTTTCCGCCGAAACGGCGTACACTTTACGAACGACATTCAATCACTCAATCGATATCATCGCTACACGAATCACTGGGATAACAAAGCTCATACGGAGATTTAACCAGTGGCGACATTCTATCATTCAAGCGATTTCATCGCTACACGAATCACTGGTGATGTATCAGAGCTAATACGGAGATTTACCCACTGACGGTAATGAGTGAAACATGGAGACTTATCCAATGACGTCATTGGATGTCATTGGAGATCTACCCAGTGTTCTAAGACAGTTTTTTTCCCTCGATATTCCGATAATCATGGCTGGTAATTAAGCAATGACCAAAGGAAGTGAATAATTAAACAATATTGGAAGATATAGATTGCTGAACAACTTAGTCATAAATGAACACAAGAATGCAATACACATCCACAAACTAGGCTATCAACTTAGAGGTTGCGTTACAAACTTAATCGAACTGTGTCTATATGTAATGTAAGGCGTATGCTTCGCCGGCGATGGGCGAGGCATGACAGAATCTCTGACCAGAGAGTAGTTTATTGTTGTTGCTTGTCGCGAGTCTGCGCTAGTCTGCGCGAGTCGACAGTAGTAGATAGATTCAGTCGGATACAGTAGTAGTCAGTCGACAGTAGTAGCGAGTGGACAGTAGTAGTCTGCGGGAGTCGGCATGCGTCGGCTGTGTGCTCTGCTCGCGACTCTGGTCAGGACTCTGGAGGATGAGTATTGTTGTAGAAGGTAAAGAAGCAGCCTTGCGCATAATTAATAATGTATGTTAATTGTAATTTAATTTGTTCAAAAAATGCCCCAATAATAATTTTTTTATAAAGTAACTCTTTTAAAGAAAAACATTCATTTCAATTTCCAAAGCATTATCTTTGCTTCCAAGAATAAAAAAAAAAATATACGCCAGTATTGCACGAAGCTGTGTCGAAGAATGTATAATTAAGAGCACATATAATTGCAGTTTTTATTGAGGTAAGAATTTTTGCTTTTTCATTCAGAATACAGGGCCGAAGGTCAGCGCTGCTGTCCTTATAAAATTCACCAGAGATTATTCTTTCTGTTAGGAGGTTACATTTCGTTCATGGTTCATTATTTAATTGATATTATTGTGAGTTTATGGTCAATTACCATTCCTTTTAATTCTGTGGGGAGTTTACATTTGGCTCGATTTTCCATTATCATTCTTAGATTTTTGCGGGGAGGTTACACTTGGCGACATCCGGCCAGGATCGTATTTCTTTGGGAATCTTCTGATAGGTAGTCATATATCTGCTCTTATTTACTTAAATGTAATTAGCATTTGGCGCAACACATTTACTAATTTGTCACTCTTTCTTCCACAGATCATCGGCAATTTGTTGCTCTTTGTTATAATTGTTTGTTGCATTTTGCATTGTGTTTGTTTCATTTGTGAATAATTTTGATTTGTAAAAAAATGCCGCGAAAAACTGTTAACAGTACATCGCGATGTACAATGAGTGAAATAGCCGACTCAAATAACTTGACCGATGGTACTTGCGACACTCAGTGTCTTAATGACAGTCCTCTATTTACAGACAATCAGAGTGTGCGGATTATTAATAATGATTTTGATCATAATGATGAACAAATAAATTCAATTGTGTCCTCTGTTAATTTAACGACAATTGATGACGCGGGACGTTCTGTTGCAATGAGCGCTGCCCAGCTTGACACACCCGGTTTGCAGGATTTACGTGACGAACAAACAAATTTTTCTAACGAAAATGAACAGTGTACTCAAAATACGACAGATTTATTTGATTCCGAGGCAGTGACTAACAGTGCACATCTGATTAGCAAACATTTTCAAGAATCACAGAATAACCAAAAGGTTACACAAAACGTGACAATTGCAGATACGCCATCAGACAGCACAGAGAATAGAGTAGGTAATATTGGCTTGGATCAAATTATGGCAATATTGCTACAATATAGTGAAAAATTCAAACAACTTAATGAAAGTTACGACAAACTTATTGAATCGTGCAAACAACTCAATGAAAAATATGACAGGTCGATTAAAACAATTAATGAAAGTTGCAAACTGACGAACGAAAAACACGACAACCTTAACGAACAGAACAAACAAGTTAGTGAACAGATTACAGCTGTTACCATGCAACGTCACGACACGAAAGAAGAATCATGTGAAGAAAGTAAGGCTCATGCTAGGAAAAGTAGTGAAGAAAATAGATCTGTTGCACAAGAATTAATTAATACACATGTAGCCACAACAGAATCACATAGCGATGAAATTAATGCAGTCGCTGAACAATGTTCTGAAAATGCGACACAGTTACACGACGAGTTTAATTTAAAATCACCAGAACTTTCACACACTGTGGATACGGAAGTCGATAAGAAATGTGAACAACAGAACAGGCAAGTTGACGAACGTATTAAAGTGACAGAAATGAAAAATGTTTCAGTCACTAACACGTCACAGCATACGGCACATTCCGAACATTTGTTATACTCACACAGACAGTATAACTTAAGCAATTTACAGAGACTACGCGACTTAAAATCCGAAAAGCTACACGAGTTAAAATCCGAAAGACACAGACAAACAGATTCTTATGTAATCGTGAACCTGTTCACACATTCAGTGACGAGAACGTTGATTATAAGCAATTTGTATCTGTAAAAAAATCTAGGGTATTTGAAAATGACAGAGGACAGGTACACGCTTTGAACTGGATACGTCGATTTATTTTTGTACTTTCACCGCCATTACCTGTAATGCAGAAACTACAATTAGCAGGGATACAGCAATTTATTTTTGAATTTTCACCGGCATTGCCTGTAACGCAAAAGCTAAAATGTATTTGCAGCGCGTAACAGACCTGAGGGGATTCATTACGCTTTAATGAATATGTGCTGTAGCGTGCACAGGGCCCCGAGCCGTAGTAGTGCTGTTTCATCTTTAGTTTTCTGCACTACTGCCTTCTCTTCTACTATCCTTTATATCTATCAAAACAGCTCTTTAACTATTGCTCTACCTAGTATTAAGAAAAGTGTAAAGAAAACCCGATATGACAAATTTTACCGAAAGTGACAGTTCTCTTTAGACACTCCCGAAATGACAACTATCGCCGTAACATTAATAACAGATAAAATTGTAATCATCAGTATGTGCAAAATTTTCAGCAGTCGCAAACACATTTTGGTAACAATAGACGTTTTTCCCAACAACAGCAACAACACCAACCGGTTAGCATACCTAACCAACAATGTAATGTACAAGGTCAACCAAGCTTTAATGTTTCGCCGTGTGCACATATAGCGTCAGCTCCAACAAATAGTAACGCACAGCAACAAGGAAACCAGTACGTACAGAAGACACTACTTCAATTCCTATCGCAATGCGCCGTATAGAAATGACTATCACGACAGACGTAAAAATAATGAGCACAATTTTCAGCGTACATTTAATAACAGTCTATCTTATCAGCAGCAAGAACATCCGCCACAACAAATAATCATGAATGAACCAGACAGTAGGTATCATGCAGAACGTAAGACGTCAGGAAGAAATAACAGAACAGTACAAATAGTGGAAATGCCACAGCATCCTCCCGAAAATAATAACACGTCAGATAGAATTTGACCAGATACAGTACAGGTTGCATATTCCAGTAACGCAAGCAATACTTTTGACACGCAGAATCTTGTTCACGAAAACGTTATTTGAAACATGCTTTGTTGAATGCACCACTTTTATCGCACCCAGATCTTACCAGAAATTTTTCCATTGCCACCGACAGTTCTAACACCGCTTTAGGCGTACACATTTTTCAGGAAATTTAAGAAGATGGCACTACAGTAATTAAATACATAGCCTTTGCGAGTCGCGTTCTGTCACCTGCTGAACGCAATTATTCTGTTACTGAACTTGAAACATTATGTGTTGTATGGGCTTTTACCAGATTTAGGCATTTTCTTTATGGAAGACACACTACAGTTTACACAGATCATACAGCGATACAATTTTTACTTTCGGCAAAATTTACACACGACAGATTAAGTAGATGGAAACTTTATTTGCAGGAATTTAATTTTACAATTGTTCACATTCCCGGCACACAAAATATTGTAGCAGACGCACTATCCCGTTCTCTCAGCAACAATCAGCAAGACATCGCAACCAACTTCTGCAAAGCAAATTTCAGCGTCATGTACATTCAACAAGTTGCATTTGAAAATTTCATTTCGTCGTCATTACAAGACATAGCACAAGAGCAGAATAAAGACAACGTATGGAAAGAGATTAAACACCTTTGACAAGATAGTAATAATGTTACCATTAGAAACCATTACACTGTACGCAATGACATTCTGTTTCGCCGCTCTCATCCTGACAGCAAAAATTGGTTATTATGCATTCCTGACGAACTTGTTAACAAATTAATCTGGTATACTCATTTAAGTTATGCACATTACGGAGCTAGAAAATGTTTTCTTATACTGAGACAGAACTGTTATTTTACCAACATGGAGAAACGTATTCGACGAGTTTTAGCGTCATGTAAAATCTGCCAGAAACCTACATCAGATACGACTTCACATATTCCTCCATTACATCCCATTGTACCTGTTAAATTAAGACACATGGCCGCTGTAGACATTTTTGGTCCGATTCCCAGAACTAATAGAGGTTTTTGCTACATCTTTGTCGCTGTTGAACTCACTTCAAAATTTGTTACCTTCACTCCGTTACGCAAAGCTACTGCTAAAACTGTTTCGAAAGCATTTGTAAAACATTTTCTATTTCATGTAGGGCATGTGTTGAAAGCAATTTCCGACAATGGATCACAGTTTCGATCTGCTACATGGACACGAATGTTACGAGCTAGAAACATTTCTCCGGTCTATATATCCAGGTACCATGCTTCTTCAAACCCTTGTGAACGATTAATGAAAGAAATTGGTAAACTGTGTAGAATTTACTGCCATAAAAAACATATTGATTGGGACACACACATACTCTCATTCCAAGATGTAATTAATTCCATACCGAATGAATCTACTATGCTATCTCCGTCTGTTATACTGAAAAATGTTGAACCACATAACAAAATTAAAGAATTAGTAACATTTCCTACATCTCGTCGACTACGACACCATGAAATAATTGACATTGCGCTGAACAACATCAAACGTGCCGCAGAGCGCCGGAGAAGACAGCAAAAACAGGTTTGTATATGCCGTGACTTTCACATTGGACAGAAGATATTAGTACGTACACACTATTTATCCAACAAAGGAAAGAGCAGATGCAGTAAATTTGAGATTCTATACGCAGGTCCATATCGAATTCGCAGCATTCCTCACACCAATGTAGTACACGTCGAAACTTTGAGAACCAGAAAAACCAAAGGGAACCACCACGTGTCGAACGTCAAACCTTTTATTGAATGAAGATACTTTATGATTTATCACACTGTAATGCCATTTCCTAATTTTTTATGACCGCTTATGCAATTATATTCACATGAACACCTACTGATGATTATCGTAATTTTTTTTTCTTGGCAAGTGCCCGGCAAGGTAAGGTTAGCAGGTCGCTTTTCTTGTCGTTATACATCAGACCGTGCATATTTTTTCCAGATGAACTTACACATTTTATGACCACTTATGCAATTATATTTATGTGACTACTTACTAATGATTGTCGTATTTTTTCTTGGCAAGTGCCCGGCAAGGTAAGGTTAGCAGGTCGCTTTTGTTGTCGTTACACATCAGACCGTGCATATTTTCCATTTTTTATGTATGTATGATTGTTTTCCTGTTTTGTTTGTATGCACTATGAAATATTTAAGATATAACAAACACCAGTTGACTTTAACATTTTGCCTTATGATAGCTAAACATCGTGACTATTTTACATTTTTTTTTGCTGCTACATTGTGATACACTGTGTACATTTTTGCTTCTGAACACTGTCGATGTTTTTGACATATTACTTTTTCTGTCATGCTATGCTGTATGCTCAATTATGTTACTATAAACCAGTTTTTATCTAATGAGTATATGAATTAAATGCAAGACATTATCTTTGTTCATCATTTTCAGGAAGAAATAACGTGTAAACGAAATAAATTAAACAGAAATGGGAATTTCACCTTCGGAATGAACGAAAGAGGATGCAATACCTCGTGATGAAGAGTAAATGGATCAGAATTAACAAGCATTAACAAGAATATACTATACACATCGTATGATAGCAGTCTTAACTAATTTTTTCTTTCAGAATACGAGGCGATTGATGCAGGCTGTCAGACAGAACTATACATCTTAATTTTAGTGATGAAATATGCTAGAAATAAGGAATAGTTGTATAATGAATAAGGAAGTGACTTTTTTGCAGATGATAATGAATGGTGATGAATAATGAAGAATGTGCTACTATGGATAATGAAGTTTTTCTTTACAGGCTATGATAATAATGGAGTTATGGTGATATGGATAATGAAGTTTTTCTTTGCAGATGAAAATAATGATGAAGTTTATATATTTGCTGTTAGTTAAAAGATGCTATGTAGTTATTTAAGTATTTGTTGCAGTTCGTTTTGACAGTATGTCTTATATCGCATGGTATGATGACTGATGGTTTTGGAAAGGACAGCTAGAGAACATATATATATTTTTTTATACACATTTCACTACCTGTTAATTCGAAGTTCACTACTTTTCAGCATAATATGCGTTTCTTCTTTCAGTTTCATAATCCATTTTGTATATTTTGCAGGAGAAATTATTCATGAAATTAATGTGGTATAAGCAGTTGTTTATTAAACCTATGTCGTTTATGAATGTGATCACATATACTCTACTCGTTTCATAACCTTGCTACAGCTGACTCATGACGAATGACGTTACACATCTTCATTTGCAGCAATAACTCAAAAGCAAACAAAGGAATTACCAGTCCCAAATAATGCTACTAGTTTAAGAGAGTTCTGAGTAATACTGATCAGCTATGCATAATACAGAGTGTTTCAAAAATGACCGGTATATTTGAAACGGTAATAAAAACTAAACGAGCAGCGATAGAAATACACCGTTTGTTGCAATATGCTTGGGACAACAGTACATCTTCAGGCAGACAAACTTTCGAAATTACAGTAGTTACAATTGTCAACAACAGATGGCGCTGCTGTCTGGGAAACTCTATAGTACGATATTTTCCACATATCCACCATGCGTAGCAATAATATGGCGTAGTCTCTGAATGAAATTACCCGAAACCTTCGACAACGTGTCTGGCGGAATGGCTTCACATGCAGATGAGATGTATTGCTTCAGCTGTTCAATTGTTTCTGGATTCTGGCGGTACACCTGGTCTTTCAAGTGTCCCCACAGAAAGAAGTCACAGGGGTTCATGTCTGGCGAATAGGGAGGCCAATCCACGCCGCCTCCTGTATGTTTCGTATAGCCCAAAGCAATCACACGATCATCGAAATATTCATTCAGGAAATTAAAGACGTCGGCCGTGCGATGTGGCCGGGCACCATCTTGCATAAACCACGAGGTGTTCGCAGTGTCGTCTAAGGCAGTTTGTACCGCCACAAATTCACGAAGAATGTCCAGATAGCGTGATGCAGTAATCGTTTCGGATCTGAAAAATGGGCCAATGATTCCTTTGGAAGAAATGGCGGCCCAGACCAGTACTTTTTGAGGATGCAGAGACGATGGGACTGCAACATGGGGCTTTTCGGTTCCCCATATGCGCCAGTTCTGTTTATTGACGAAGCCGTCCAGGTAAAAATAAGCTTCGTCAGTAAACCAAATGCTGCCCACATGCATATCGCCGTCATCAATCCTGTGCACTATATCGTTAGCGAATGTCTCTCGTGCAGCAATGGTAGCGGCGCTGAGGGGTTGCCGCGTTTGAATTTTGTATGGATAGAGGTGTAAACTCTGGCGCATGAGACGATACGTGGACGTTGGCGTCATTTGGACCGCAGCTGCAACACGGCGAACGGAAACCCGAGGCCGCTGTTGGATCACCTGCTGCACTAGCTGCGCGTTGCCCTCTGTGGTTGCCGTACGCGGTCGCCCTACCTTTCCAGCACGTTCATCCGTCAAGTTCCCAGTCCGTTGAAATGTTTCAAACAGATCCTTTATTGTATCGCTTTTCGGTCCTTTGGTTACATTAAACCTCCGTTGAAAACTTCGTCTTGTTGCAACAACACTGTGTTCTAGGCGGTGGAATTCCAACACCAGAAAAATCCTCTGTTCTAAGGAATAAACCATGTTGTCCACAGCACACTTGCACGTTGTGAACAGCACACGCTTACAGCAGAAAGACGACGTACAGAATGGCGCACCCACAGACTGCGTTGTCGTCTATATCTTTCACATCACTTGCAGCGCCATCTGTTGTTGAAAATTGTAACTACTGTAATTTCGAAAGTTTGTCCGCCTGAAAATGTACTGTTGTCCCAAGCATATTGCAACAAACGGTGTGTTTCTATCGCTGCTCGTTTAGTTTTTATTGCCGTTTCAAATATACCGGTCATTTTTGAAACACCCTGTATGTCACTTCAGTAATAACTTCTGAATAATGCATAAAAAAATGCTTTGTAACTGGCCAATGAATGTCACTGATTACTGTAGTAAGATGACCTATGATGCCAATGATTACTATAATTAAGTGAATTATGTTAATAATATGCCATTCATTAGCTTCTGTTTTGAATGATGACTTCTGATGGGCAATGAGTGCCAATAATTACTATATTCAGGTAATTTATGAACATTATTCTGTAATACTACATACATGGTACAGAAATGTTCAGTAACTGGGCGATGAGTGCCACCAATTACTCAAATCAGTTGTTAGACTAGTGTAATTCTCAATGAAGACTAGTATGTGACTTAATGTCCTTCACCTTCTGACCTAATTACCAGAAATTATTGCAATATCCATTTGTCCTGTCTATCCTCATGATCATGGAGCAGTATATTTGGTTTTTGCACTAATTCTACGTTGGTCTACTTTACAAGAACATGGTGTTGACACGACATGCTGTCCACCACCTTGAGCGATGGAGATGTTATTATGGTCCCACTGTTTGGTGTACCTAGTGTACTACCAAAATGATAGCATAGAATATTATTACGACATTTCAGTGTCTTGGCTACACTGATTAATACTTCAAGGAAAAGAGCTTCAGATTGTCTCACTTGGCGTTGTGCTTCTGTAGAAAGATATGGACTTTCAGTGCAGCTGCGTGCAATCTAAAGTGCTACAACCATGACGCAATCCTTCCCATTCCTTTCCTAATTCTTGTAAAATGATGAAGACATATACAGTGCGTGTGCACTTTTGTCATTTCTCAATATGATTTGTACTCGTTGCCTATACATTTGTGATTTCCTGATATGTTCTGTACTCAGTGCGTGTGCACTATATTTTATTTCATGTTCTGCACACACACACACACATATATATATATATATTTCTGTGATTGTAAAGTTAATTAATTATGAAAAATTTGTTGCTCATGGCAAGTCCAATTGACTCACCATCGCTGCACGTTGCGTTGTTGAACTCTCCGAACAGTTACGTGTACAAAATCAGAATTTTAGTGTTGTCCCATCTTGGATAAATTTCTGCTGCCCGTACGGAAGGACATTGGAGAATCAGATCAGTCCATTAGAAGGGCGTTACAGACGGACTGCCATCTCTGATCGATTTCATATCTCGGCAGTCTTACCTGTAAGAACGAGGCGTCGTTGCAAACATTACCAGTGGAATTGTGTAAACTTATCCAGTCTTCCGAGGAATGCGATAAATATGATAATTAGATTGGAAGTATGTGAAAAAAAACTGCGGCTGTACTTCTCCACCACCCTACCCATGACCACACACGCATGTGACGTGAAGGAGGTCACCGAATACGCACAAAACTTCATTGTTTCTCACCAACGATGCAAATTTTGACGATCGGCTGTCGCGTCCACGTTTCAGACGATGAAGTGCTGAGAAGTGGTGTATGCAGCCTGCAATAAATTGCAACTGGAATAAGACTGAAGCTTGTGGGGCATGTTCTACACATTAAAGATGAAAAAAATCCCCAAATCTACATCTACACGAGTACTCCGCAATTCACAATTAAGTTCCTGGTAGAGGGTTCATCAAACGACTTTCAAGATCGAACCACCTTCAAGCCATTTCTGTAAGCACTGAAGTCTTTCCATGTAAGCTCCGATTTCTCTATTTTACATGAAGAAAATATCTCCCGAAGTAGATGGAAGCCAACAAAATATTTTCGCAATCGGAGGAGAAGGTTGCGATTAAAATTTCACGAGAAGTTCCTGCCGAGACGAAAAACGCCTTTGTTCAACTGATTGCCTCCCCAATTCATGTATTATGTCCGTGGCACACTCTCCCATATTACGCGGTAATACAAAACGAGCTGCTCTTCTTCGAACTCCTTTAATGTCCTCCGTCAGTCCCATCCGAGACGGTTGGCACAGCAGTACTGAAGAATAAGGGGGAAAAGCTTGGTGTAAGCAGTCTCTTTTAGTAAACTTGTTACATTTTCTGAGTGTTTTGCCAATAAGTCGCAATCTTCGGTTTGCTTTCCCCGCAACATTATCTACGTAATCGTTCCAATTCAGGTTATCCGTCATTGTAATCCCTAGATCTCTTTGAATAATCGTGGAACCGAAATTTAGCGGATTTCTTGCAGTACTAATGCGAATGAGTTCACACTTTTCATTGTTTAGAGTCAATTGCTACTTTTTGCACCACACAGATTCCTTGTCTCAAACATTTTGCAGTTCGTTTTGATCAGCATCATCTGTCATCTAATAGGGCTGCTCAGATTGTCTCCTACACAGTTTATGTAGATCAGGAACAGCACATGCTTTATAAATACTTCCTTGGGGAATGCCGAATATTACTTCTGTTTTACTGAATGACTTTCTGTCAGTTATCAGGAACTGTGATCTTTCTGACATGAAATCACACATCCCGTCACACAACTGAGACTATACTCCATAGGCACGCAATTTGATTACAAGTCGCTTGTGAGGAACTGTGTTAAAAGCCTCCTGGAAATCTAGAAATATGTAATCAATCTGAAGTTTTCTGTCAATAGAGGAAGCCTCGTAATACCTGGAAACAAACTTTTGTACATCTACCATCATCTGCAGAGACAAATATATGTTGGCGGCAGTAGAATCGTTCGGCAGTGAGCTTCAAATGCCGCTTCTCTAAATATTCTCAACAGTGTAACTCGAAATGAAAGTCGCCTTTCCTCCAAGGACTCCTATTTGGGTTCCGGAAGCATCTCCGTAACACTTAGGTATTGTCTGAACCTACCGGAAAAAAATCTAGCAGCCCGTCTCGGAATCGCTTCGATGTTTTCCTTTAATCCGACATGTTGTGGATCCCAAACAGTCGAGCAATACTCAAGAACAAGTCGCACCAGTGCTCTAAATGCGATCTCCTTTACACATGAACCACACTTTCCTAAAATTCTCCCAATAAACCGAAGTCGAAAATTCGCCTTCCCTACCACGGCCCTCACATGCTGCTTCTATTTCATATCGCTCTGGAACGTTACCCACGGATATTTAAACGACGTGACCGGGTCAACTGCTCTTCCAAGTCCTTTGATGCCTCTGACAGAATTACAATGTGCTTGGCAAACCTCATAGTTTTTATTTCTTTTCCCTGAACTTTAACTCCTATTTCAATTTTTTCTTCAATTTTCTTTACTGCTTGTTCAAAGTACAGATTGAACAACATTGAGGATAAGAAACTTCCTGGCAGATTAAAACTGTGTGCCGGACCGAGACTCGAACTCGGGACCTTTGCCTTTCGCGGGCAAGTGCTCCACCAACTGAGCTACCCAAGCACGACTCACGCCCCGTCCTCGCAGCTTTACTTCTGCCACTACGTCGTCTCCTACCTACCAAACTTTACAGAAGCTCTCCTGCGAACCCTGCAGAACTAGCACTCCTGAAAGAAAGGATATTGCGGAGACATGGCTAAGCCACAGCCTGGGGGATATTTCCAGAATGCGCACACTCCGCTGCAGAGTGAAATTCTCATTCTGGAAACATCCCCCAGGCTGTGGATAAGCCATGTCTCCGCAATATCCTTTCTTTTAGGAGTGCTAGTTCTTCAAGGTTGGCAGGAGAGCTTCTGTAAAGTTTGGTAGGTAGGAGACGAGGTACTGGCAGAAGTAAAGCTGTGAGGAAGGGGCGTGAGTCGTGCTTGGGTAGCTCAGTTGGTAGAGCACTTGCCCGCGAAAGGCAAAGGTCCCGGAGTTAGAGTCTCGGTCCGGCACACAGTTTTAATCTGCCAGGAAGTTTCATATCAGCGCACACTCCGCGGCAGAGTGAAAATCTCGTTCTGGAAACATCGGGGACAGGTTACAACCCTGTTCCACTCCCTTCTCGAGCACTACTTCCCCTTCATGCCCCTCGACGCGCATAACTGGCGTCTGGTTTCTGTGCAAGTTGTAAATAGCCTTTCGCTCCCTTTGTTTTACCCCAGCTACCTTCAGAATTTCAAAGAGAGTAATCCAGTCAATAGCTTTCTGTACGTCGACAAACGCTATCAACGTAGGTTTGCCTTTCCTTGACCAGTGTTCGAAGTCGTAGGGTCAGTAGGCCTCGCGTGTTCTTAGATTTCTCCGGAATCCAAACTATCTCCTCTGAGGTCGGCTTCTACCACGTCCCGTCCCCCCCCCCCCCCCCCCAATTCTTCTTTAAGGAATTCGTATTAGTATTTTGCAACCATGAATTATTAAACTGATGTATCAGTAATTTTCACCTGCCAGCAACTGCTTTCTTTGGAGTTGGAGTTATTACGTTCTCCTGAGTCATAATTAATAAGGAACGCCACACTTCTTTTACAGTATGCGGGCCAGCAGGAAGTGACACAGCTGGTAGATACAGGGGGTGCGTGGAGGCAGCAACAGGAAGCAGGCAGGCGGGGCCATCATCGATCTGGAGGCTGGGGCCGGTGCTGATGGGACAGGTGGGCCGGGCTGCGCCGGGCCAGCCGGGCGCCCCTCCTCAGCTGGCCTCGCCGCGCCTCGCAGCGCGACGCCGGCGCCACACACACAACCTGTTGCGAGCGAGGCGCCTGCCCGCCCGCCCGCTCGCTAATCGATGCAGCTGAGAGCCGACGCCCGCAGCCCAGCTGGTGGTGCTGTGCCGCGCCGCGCTGTGCAACATATGGTGGCCCCGCCCGTCGTCGTCGGCTATCGTTTCCCAGTTTTGATTGCACCTTCAGCATGCTTCGCAAGCAACTGTCGGTTAACGGGGTTGAATCAAAAAAATACACGGATAGATACAATCTTACGTAACCTTTACTCTTCGAGATACTGAGTTTTCTCATTTAGAGAAAACCGAAGGAGCGATCTGTTTCGCTTGCCTAAAACATTCAACACGCAAGATGGCACAAATATTTCTTTATTTAAAAAGAACCGATTTCGACAGACTTTGCTGTCATCTTTATATCTTAAAAAACCTTCTGTTTTGGAACGTGTTCATTTTACGTTTGCTCTTACGTCAAGATGTCATGTAGATAAAAATCAGCACATTATAAAAGGTTTGTCATAACTAAAATATTTAGAAACGTAAAACACCAGATGTGCTTCTGTGTACTGTGTTTTTGTAATGTATCAAGGATCTGTTAGCGAGATATAGTATATAGAGTGGTCCACTGATCGTGACCGGGCCAAATATCTCACGAAATAAGCGTCAAACGAAAAAACTACAAAGAACGAAACTTGTCTAGCTTGAAGGGGGAAACCAGATGGCGCTATGGTTGGCCCGCTAGATGGCGCTGCCATAGGTCAAACGCATATCAACTGCGTTTTTTTTTTAATAGGAACCCCATTATTTTATTACATATTCGTGTAGTACGTAACGAAATATGAATGTTTTAGTTGGACCATTTTTTTCGCTTTGTGATGAATGGCGCTGTAATAGGCATAAACATATGGCTCACAATTTTAGACCAACAGTTGGCAACAGGTAGGTTTTTTAAATAAAAATACAGAACATAGGTACGTTTGAAGATTTTATTTCGGTTGTTACGATGTGATACTTGCACCTTTGTGAACTTATTTCTGAAAACGCATGCTGTTACAGCGTTATTACCTGTAAATACCACATTAATGCAATAAATGCTCAAAGCATTTGGCAACACGTGAAACGACATTCCTCTCAAAACCGAGTAGTTCGCCTTCCGTAATGTTCGCACACGCAATGACAATGCGCTGACGCATGTTGTCAGGCGTTGTCGGTGGATCACAGTAGTAAATATCCTTCAACTTTCCCCACAGAAAGAAATCCGGGGACGTCAGATCCGATGAACGTGCGGGCCATAGGATGGTGATTCGATGACCAATTCACCTGTCATGAAATATGCTATTCAATACCACTTCAACCGCACGCGAGCTATGTGCCGGACATCCATCATGTTGGAAGTACATCACCATTCTGTCATGCAGTGAAACATCTTGTAGTAACATCGGTGGAACATTATGTAGGAAATCAGCATACAGTGCACCATGTAGATTGCCATCGATAAAATGGGGGCCAATTATCCATCCTCCCATAATGCCGCACCATACATTAACCCGCCAAGGTCGCTGATGTTCCACTTGTCGCAGCCATCGCGGATTTTCCGTTGCCCAATAGTGCATATTATGCCGGTTTACGTTACCGCTGCTGGTGAATGACGCTTCGTCGCTAAATAGAACGCGTGCAAAAAATCTGTCATCGTCCCGTAATTTCTCTTGTGCCCAGTGGCAGAACTGTAAACGACGTTCGAAGTCGTCGCCATGCAATTCCTGATGCATAGAAATATGGTACGGGTGCAATCGTTGTTTATGTAGTATTCTCAGCACCGACGTTTTTGAGATTCCCGATTGTAGCGCAATTTGTCTGCTACTGATGTGCGGATTAACCGCGACAGCAGCTAAAACACCTACTTGGGCATCATTTGTTGCAGGTCGTGGTTGACGTTTCACATGTGGCTGAACACTTCCTGTTTCCTTAAATAACGTAACTATCCGGCGAACGGTCCGGACAATTGGATGATGTACAGGATACCGAGCAGCATACATAGCACACGACCGTTGGGCATTTTGATCACAATAGCCATACATCAACACGTTATCGACTTTTCCCGCAGTTGGTAAACGGTCCATTTTAACACGGGTAATGTATCACGAAGCAAATACCGTCCGCACTGGCGGAATGTTACGTGATACCACGTACTTATATGTTTGCGACTATTACAGCGCCATCTATCACAAAGGGAAAAAAGTGGTCCAACTGAAACATTCATATTCCTTTACGTACTACAAGAATATGTAATAAAAATGGGGGTTCCTATTTAAAGGAACGTGGCTGATATCCGTTTGACCTATGGCAGCGCCATCTAGCGGGCCAACCATAGCGCCATCTGGTTTCCCCCTCCAAGATACACAAGTTTCGTTCTTTGTAGTTTTTTCGTTTGATGCTTATTTCGTGAGATATTTGGCCCGGTTACTATCAATGGACTACCCTGCATATACATGTATGGACATGATCATGTGCACAAGATGTTTTATGTTTTTAAATATTTTAGTTGCGAAAAACCCTTTATAAGGTGCTGGTCTTTTTATCCACATGACAACTTGGCATTATGTCCAAGGTGAAATTAACACGTTTCAAAACAATAATATTTTTCAAGACCTGAAGATAACAGCAAAGTCTGTCGAAAGCGGTTCTTTTACATGAAGAAATATTTATGCGAACTTACCTGTTGAATGTTTTCAGTAATCACTGAACCACATTTTGCACATGTTGCCATTATGTTATTGGCAATAATCTTAATTGTATTTGCAATTTTTTGTCCAATAATTTGAGCAGGACATTGCGGGATACTTTCAGAACGCATACTAACACACGAAGAACATTTTATCAAACATTACTTATCACTTTCAAAATGAGGTAGGTGTTCTTCAGTAATCAGATAAACCAATCTGTTTATCATTTTTTAGTATCAGTCTTACAACTCTCGCAACAATTTTTTTAATTTATGAGTGTGATTATATACATTTTTATTTCACAAAAATTTCAATAAATTTGATAGTAACGCACTTTGAAAGATTTTGCTCCACAAGAAGTTGTGTTATAGGATGTACAAAGTCCGTAGCAAATTTCACCGTTTGACCCGCATTGGCTAATCACAAAATGTTTCTTATACACTGAAAAATTAAAGTTGCGGTATACTCAGAAAAAAAGATTTTATTAGCATTTATGCCAGAAACAAGTTCCTTAACCCCTCCAGACCTGAATTTTTTCTGAAGGAAGAAAAATTTTTCTTCACGTGTTATACTCTTAGGTGATTTTTAATCATTTTAGATGAAACATTTATACAAAATATGTAGCCGTTTTCAAAACACACACTGTACACTTGGCTTCATTTTATGGAACGAAAAATTCTCTATTCCAATAATTAGTAACACGACCATTCAATAATTAGCATGCAAGTAACAACAATAACAGTATTCAATTATACAGTGAAATATAGTGAACCAACCATACACGTGTATCCTTGCGGTCACAAGCCGCTGCGCATTGCTACACTGACTTGCTGATATTTTCTCCGTGATGTCGAAGCGTTGGCAGCACTTGCGTATGTTTCTATCGGCAAAAAATGTTTCTGTTGCAGCTAACACACAGTTAAAGTTAATGTACACAATTGTAGCCACAGAGCCTGAAAGTATTAAAGTAGGCCATAACCAACACTTGGTTTTTTTGTCTTCATGTAGCTCTTTTCTTTTAGCCTGATACTTTTGGCGTGCCCTTTTGGCAATATCCTTCACTAACATTTCGGAACTAGCTAGCTATACGCTCGTTACGAGTCTTCAACAAGTTTCCAGTGCAGCACAGCAACCTGCATCAAATCCTAGTCTCGTAAGGATCCTGATTCTTTCAGTATTACCATGATTCAACAACAGACAAGCATCGTATCAGGAAATTTTTACAATGGTAGATAAGCAACATGTTTTCTTATTAATCGCACCACGAATGGGCTGCCCGTCTTCTATACTCTACAAATGTCTTCTCTGGTTGCAGGAAATATACAGTATCGCAAACAAGGGCGAGTCCTGTCAAAAAGGGGGAGTGTCAGTGCACACTGGTTGAAACTAGATATCTTTTACATAATTTGTAACATGAATTAAACTCTGAAAATTGGAGACAATATTCCCGACATCCCACAGAACTATCTGGTTGAAAAAACCGACATTTTTTCCAATTTTACATACATCCCGCTTTAAGTTGAAACGCCTACAGTGCAAGTTTCTAAATATCTCAAAAAACTAAGCTGAACAGTAAGTCTCACCGTAACGGCGCGTGCGCGCTGTTTATCAGCTTCGGAGGAATGAGTGTGTTCCACATCAAGAGCAGTTATTAGTTCTCTTGGCTTTAGAATATTGATATTTAGTCCTTTTGCTCAAATCTCAAGTCACAAGAAAATTAAGAAACTTTGTTTATTTTCTCGTCAACTAACCTATTTCACCGTCCAAGGACCTTGTCAAGGCAAGTAGAAAAGATGGTGCCAGGCAGTGAACAACCTGTAGTTTACGTAAAACGGCATTCATTTTTCAACTTAGTCACCTTTCTTGTTAATGCACTTTGTTAAACTTTCCTGCAGTTAGAAGATCCCATTCTCGAGGTGCGGTTAGAAATGTGCCTATCATACCAACCTCCAACTGCTAGAACATAATTGCTATCAAAACGATTTGTCACTACATGTTTGTTTACATCTCGGAACAGATTGGAACCAGTTAGTGCCAAATTTGGTGATTAGTAGTTAGGACCACCCAGGAACTATGAACCTTGCTGCCGTGCGGTGGCTTTCGTGCCCCAATCATATCCGAGAGCTCTAATGTAGGTTCAACCACGACAAACGGGTATGTGTAAAGGAGACCAGACTAACATATGGCTCCCGAAGAAGGGCAGCAGCCGTTTCAACAGTTGCAGGGGCTCAATGACGACTCATCTGGGCTTCCAAAATTAGCTGAAAGCAAGGGAAACAACACACTGCTTTTCCCGATGACATGCAAGCTCTAGTACACGGTGTGGAGCTATGAGCTGAAGACCACAACTACGTCAAGGTTGGACGTCCTAACAGTTCTTAACACCTTCAATGCAGAAACACTTTTCAGTGTCTGGTTATTCTCTTTTTATTTTGCAGTCCAAGCCTCGTCTCACATTCTTCTCGTCCAACAGCTCTACTAGACTTAGGTCGTATCCGTCAGTTACACTTTTCCCCTTTCAAATGTAATGAATAATGAGGTTCCCAACGATCACACAAAAAAGTTATGCATAGCCTTTCCAAAACAAGAAATCGACTTCGATTTTCTCAAGCTCAATCACCCCACACTGTTGTGAGCGCTGTTTCGCTGCGGGCGTGCAGTGGTAGATTACGTCTCAACCACACAAAAAAAAAAAAAAACCTGCGCAGCTATAAAATGGTGTAAAAATTCACCCCTGCATCTGCTTTTGATCTGCAGTCAAAAATGCGCCATCAGTCTTACATAACTCTTCCCCAGTTATTTTTTTCACTGCAAAATGTGCCGTACTCATTCCTCTAATACACCTGAAGAATCATCCATTTAAAACAACACTGAACGCTGAACGTGCTGTAACATATGTTGTACTTTCTATAGATTTTAATCAAATGTTGCAGTTGAAGGTATTCTTTCAGTGGACGGCAAAAAATTATAAGGAACTTTTATCTTATGTAAAGCCCCAAGTACGTAGATCAAAACCATCGACATGGTCGTACAATATTCAAATTGCACTCAACAGGAATACAATACAAAAAGGCCAAAATATTGAACACTTTTCCAAAATTGTTTCACAGCGAAAGATCGTAACACTCTAACGTCGAAATGACAGAGCGAGATAAGCGACACGAAACAGAAAATGATCTAAAATCGCTGTACAGAACAAAGACAGCTGGGCCTGATAGCTTAAATATACATTGTATACATGTAGATTACTCCTCTTCTAGAAACAGTTTAATGATATATATCGCGAACTCCAGTTTTCGATGTGAGTTGTCGAACAGATCCGCCTGACTATGCGCTTAATCACTGAAATCAATCTATTGTAGAAGAATGGGAAAGTTTTATGATCGCGTACTGCGACCTTTTCGGGGTTAGATAAATCTTCTCTGTAGGCCTCAATATGGAATCTGCAAATAGGCAATCTTGTCAAATTCCGCTCGGTTTGTTCAACCTACAGGTCCAGTGGGACGTAAGTAACAACGTCAAGGTTGACGCCGTGTTTCTTCACTTACGGAAAACATTCGATACAGATTCGCAGAGTGACCTGATGAGCAGAACCCGCAACAATTTCGGAACAGCGTTGTGTATTGATTCAGAATTTCCTAAGAGCAATACTTAAACATGTCGTTGTTAACGGGGAGAAATCGTCTGAAATACGAGTAACTTCAAGAGAA